>NC_062519.1:20156979-20181979 GCF_022655615.1 Tachysurus fulvidraco
TAAATAAATAAATAAATAAATAAATAAATAAATAAATAAATAAAGCACAGTTTTCTGTATGGATAGAGGATGCTCTAACATCTATGCACATCCAGCAACCAGAATCCATAACAGTGTGTGTGTGTGTGTGTGTGTGTGTGTGTGTGTGTGTGTGTGTGTGTGTGTGTGTGTGTGTGTAATAGAGAGAGAGAGAGAGAGAGAGAGAGAGAGAGAGAGAGAGAGAGAGAGAGAGAGAGAGAGAGAGAGATGTTTGAAGCTTGTTTGTTTTATTTTGCAGAGTGAAGAGGTGTTAAGAGTGGTACTATACACAGGTTGTTGATGATGAGTTGCAGCCCGCTGAGGCATTGACAATTATTCCGCTTATTATTAGTCCCATCATAAAAGGTCGCTCGCATGCTGACCTGCTTATACGCAGCGACAGGACTGGAACGCCCACATCCAGCTTACACAAAGCAGACACCTCTTTCGCAACATGACACTTCCCTAACGGTGACATGGTAAGAAACATAAATGCACAAATTAGCAGCTGCTGAAATAGCCCTAACGTCGATTCTGTTCTCATACCTATTAGTTTCTCTGACACCTGACATGCTCTTATTAATACAGCCTCCGTCAGACACTTCTATATATGGTGCGTGAACGTAAACCTCGCTCGCCGGTCCACGCCGTATATGCTGAAACCTAGACTCGCTTGTCACCTGACACAAGAAGACAGGACTCTGTGTGAGTACGAAAACTGCTGAAAGTTAAAGGGACGAGAAAAGGACAGAGCGACAGGTAAATGACTTGTAGCTAGCTGTAATCTCACAAGCCTGCGTTCCTGCTCCTAGTGACTAAAATACTCTAGCCTTGTTTGACACGACAGATTTCAAATACCTTTAAACTGGCTTAGCATTAACAGAGACACAGGAGTTGTCAGTGGCTTAGTCAAAGTGCGGCACACAAAGACGCATTAGTAAGAAATGAAGGAATCCAACACAGCTCCTTATTTCCCTCGACAAAAAGCACAGGTCTGTAGTCCAGCCCTTGATGACTATAGTGAAGGTACACGAGCATTAACCTATAGAGACTTTATTTTTTAATATATATATATATATATAATATATATTATATATATAATATAATATATATATATATATTAATATATGTATATATATAAAAGTTCTGTGCTCAAATTCAAATTAGACACCCAGGTAAATAAGGACAGACAATGAGCTAGCGAGATTGATGACAGCTCTATTCATTTACCAAGACTGGTGGAGTACCCTTCATGAACAAAAGCAGTAAAGCATTAATCATATAATGAATGCAAGACACCAAGCCTGTCTATTTATCAGCGTCTCGCTTACCTACAAGTGCGTCTAAACAACACCACTGTAATAGATTTATTCTATCTGTTCAATTCACACAAATGTATTACCCTGAAACTAGCCAGATGTCAAAGATGGATAGAGATGTAGGCTTTGCAGAACATAAAGCAGGGGAGTGAATAACATTACATATCACAAACGTTCCCCCTTCCCACCTTGCCGTCCCTTTTTCCCCCACCTTTCCCGATGCCAGCTGTTGTGTATACACACACTTATTCACTTAATTCTCAGATGACAGAGGAAGAGAGAGCAAAAGCAGGAAGGACAATCAGGGTCAGAAATCAAAAAGAACATAAACAGCCTTGCGTACCTGAATTATCGACATTCTGTTAACCGGAGTCTCCGTGGTGCTAGTCACAGGCCCGGTGAAACTCGTATGGCAACCCACGTGTCCTTGGGGAACGCTGAGGTTGTTGGCTGTCGGTTTGAGGTACATGACCTCGGACCTAGGCGAGCTGAGGGGAAGGCGTGTCTGGTAATCGAAGTACATCGGCGAGGTGGCCAGTGAGGGGCTGCTCACTACATTCATCACGTTCATGGTGTCGCGTTCCTCCACCTCGCTCTGCACAAGCATGATGTCATTCTTGTTGATCTTCTTCTTTTTGCCTTTGCCCAGCTGTGGGTGTGAGTACTCGGCGATGCGGCAGTTGTAGGTGCGGATCTCCTTGTTCTCCCGCTTGCACTTGATGGCGACTGCGATCATGGCTGCCATCAGCATGACGGAAATGACGCTAAGCGTGACAATCAAAGGGAGCGACACGTCCCAGCCGTGCTGCTCTGCGTTTATCCGCGGCTCACCTTCAGGCAGCGGCCCTGAATACGCCTTCACCATTAGCTTGGCCATGGCCGACAGAGTAGGCTTTCCGTGGTCTGTCACTTTGATGATGAGCTCCACCACAGAAGACACCTCCTCCCACAGTGGCTGAGCTGTCCTCACCTCTCCCGTGACCGAATCAATCTCAAACAGGTGCTCCTCGTTGCCATCGGAGATCTCGTAGGTAAGGCGGCCGCTCTCACCGAAGTCGTTGTCCACGGCTCTCACCGTTGTGATCACATGGCCTACGCCAACATTGCGTGGGACGTGGATCTCTGCTGTATCGTTTTGCAACAGGGGCAGCACAATGACTGGGATGTTGTCGTTGACATCAAGCACACTCACACGCACTGTAGTGTTACTCTCCAGATGGGGATTACCTGAGTCCTTAGCCTGGACCTTGAAATCAAAATATTTGGTCTGCTCATAATTGAAACTCCTTAGGGCATAAATGGCCCCATCGGTCGGTTTGATGTTCACGTACGTGGTAATGGATTCCTCGCTCACGTTTGACGGAAGAAGGGAATAGGAAACAGTTCCATTTTGGCCCAAGTCTGGGTCATGAGCCAGAACTGAACCAAGATATTCTCCTGGGATGTTGTTTTCAGGCACCTGAAGTAAATAAACCATCTTTGTGAACCTTGGCGCGTTATCGTTCTCGTCCAGAATTTTGACTGTAAAAGATTTTGTGGCATTCAGTGGAGGGTTACCACTGTCTTTGGCCATGATTGTAATGTTGTATTCATCCTTCGCTTCTCGATCCAGAGGTCTATCTGTCACCACTGTGTAGAAATTGTCCGAGTTCTCCTCAAGTCTAAAGGGGACATTGCCTAAAATCCTACACTGGAGCTGCCCGTTGCGGCCAGAGTCCTTGTCTGTCACTCTCACCAAAGCAATGACAGTCCCTGGGGGCGCTGCTTCACTAACTGCCCCCTGCCGAACCGCCACAAAGCCTATTGATGGCCAATTGTCATTCTTGTCAAGCACTTTAACAGTAACTTTGCAATGGCCAGGAACAGGATTCGGACCTTGATCCTTTGCCTGCACGTCAATTTCTATAATTGGGTTTTCCTCATAGTCGATTTTCCCCTGAATCTTTATGACGCCCGTTTTGGGGTCTATTGAGAACAGTTCTTTGATTCTATCTGAGCCATAAAAACTCAAAGAATAGGTTACCTGCCCATTAATTCCTTCATCAGGGTCAGTAGCATTTAAATCTATCAGTACCGTGCCAGCTGGAGAATTCTCTGGAATTTCCACAACATAAGAGGACTGCTCAAAAACAGGGCTATTGTCATTTGAATCAATTACTTTCACATTGATTTGCATTGTACCCGACTTTGGATACTCCCCTCCATCTGTAGCAGTTATAATGAGGGTATGATGGCTGCGCTCCTCTCTATCTAAAGACCTCTGGACAACCAGCTCAGGAAATTTAGTTCCATCTCCTCTGGATTTCACATCCAGAGAAAATATGCTGTAATCATCTCGTGTGATTTGATATGTTTTAAGGCCGTTTTCCCGCGTGTCGGGATCGTAAGCAGCGGCTAGGGGAAAGCGGGTGCCGGGGGCAGCGTTCTCTGAAATATCAATGTCAATCTGATCAGAAGGAAAGCTGGGCGCATTGTCGTTTATGTCCTGTATGTCTACCTTAATCATGTAGATCTCTTTGTCATTGGCAAAGACTTCCATAGAGAGCTGGCACTTAGGGTTTCGTTTGCACAGTGTTTCTCTATCAATCCTTTGCTTGATAAAGAGCAGCCCGCTTTCAGGGTCCACGTCGATGAGGTGTGGAGCTGAATTCTCCAGCACCCTGAAGTTGGATTTTTTGCCCTGCTCCCTCAGCTCAAGCCCTGCGTCTTTGGCAATGTTTCCAATCACACCCTGGTTCTTTTCCTCGGAGATCGTAAAGTTCAAGTTTTTTAACGTAAGGCTTTGTGCCCACAAGAGAAGGAAAGACAAAACAGAGAGGTACATTCCTCTCGACACGAGCGCCATGGCTCCAGATGCGCTTTACGCTTGCGACCTGTTGATCCGTCCAGTGATCTCACAATTCACACCTCCGGTTACAAGTCTGTTCATGGTGAAACAAAGCCCAGGAACATTGTGCGGTCTTTTCTTCGACGTTTCCACAAACGACGTTGCGGCTCAACATCTAATTGATATTCTGCTGAAAGCCTGCGCGCACTGGATCACCACCATTCGGCTTCCACGGACATTCAGCCTTTTTCTACGATTCGTATTTCCTGCAAAACACATAGAAAGAAACTGTTTGTGGGGAAACGCATCATTTTTATTTATTTATTTATTTTTGGCAAATCGTGATTACTGCCGGGTAAATTATTCCTGACTAATTAAATAATCTACAATCAAACTGATCCTTTTTTTTTTGTTTTGTTATTCTTTTTTAATGCGGCTTTTTCTTCCCCTCGTCCTCAGCGCATCTGACGCGTAATATTCCTCATTCCACAGCGAACTACGTGAACAGCGTGTAAATAATGTAACCTTGAAACGCGGACGCTTTACAGCTCTGTGTTTATTTATCACGCGGCGGAATAGAATTGTAAAGAAATGCGCACGAGTTGAACTACACAAATACACAACTCATGTCATGTGTGTACAGCTTACTAATAGAGTTGCTTTAATAACAAAGAGCGGCTTAACTGGGGCCCCATCTGTACCTGTCCGTCTTGATGCAACACTATGAATACAGATGGGCTGAAAGAAATAACGCGCTCACCGTTTTTATTTCATGCCTTAATGTCGTTTTCTTTAATATTTACGAACCCTCTCATCCAATAAAAAAGGACAAAATTAACAAATCTGTTGCATCGGTTGTGACACAGCAGCAAGTCCTGCTCGGGGTTTGACGCGCACATGACTCTCTCTCTCTCTTGCTCTCTCTCTCTCTCTCATCACATCACACCTCACGGAATAACAGAAGATTAGAAATGCACACTTACCCAGCACACAGCGCGCTGTCCAGTCACAGAAACAAAAAACAACAAGACCAACCACACAAAAGCCAGGTTACATCCTTTAATGCGCACGGAGAGGTCCAGCGCGCGCTACAGTGCGTGGATGTGGATGCAAAGTGCTCCAGCAGTGCGCGCGCGCGCGTGTGTATGTATGTGTGTGTGTGTGTGTGTGTGTGTGTAACAGCACCGAGGCGAGTCCTCCGTGTCTCTGCCCCTATTAGAATGCAGCGAGTCCCCTCTCCTCGCTCCTGCAGCATGCAGTGAGTCACCGGGCTTCTGCTGAAGAATCTTTATGAGAGCCTTGTGGCCCCAAACACCACACAATATAGATCCACAAGGGCGTCTGCGTTGTGAGGAACCCTGTGGCACGGCGCATCACCGTGTCCGCGTCACCGTCTGCGCTGTGAGGAACCCTGTGGCACGGCGCATCACCGTGTCCGCATCACCGTCTCCGCCGCGCGTCCTTGCTCCTGACGCGTCCACGGAACACACAGAAAAAGAAAAAAATGAAGAAAGACAACACACAGATCTCGATGTTGATGTGGATATGAAGTGCGAGCTCCGTTCCACAGATCCCAGGCGTGTCGTTATAACTGTTATAAACAGTGCGGCTCTAATTTCTCGCCCGGTTCCGCCGGTTTCATCCCCGCAACGGCTCTCCGAATAAACTCACTCTTTCTCACTGTGCGTTAAAGGTCGTTACTGATCCCCTGACAGCCAATAGGTGAAGGAGGGGGCGGTGGTTTCCGGATGGTTGTCCAATAACATCACGAGCTTGAGGTCTGGAGGCGGATTTAAGCGACCGATGGGACGTCCCTCACGGCGCAGGCACCAGATTTCAAATCGCACCCTCGAGGAGCGGGATTTGAACTTGTGATGATGATGACGATGACGATGATGATGAAGACGGTGGTGTCCGTTAGTCAGGTGTTGTTTGTTTATTTCACGCCTCTTTTTAACGTACTGCCATTGTGTAGAGTTTACATCACTTCTGTCTGGTAAAGGGGTTAAGAGCAGAAGTGTAAAAGTGTTCTTTTGGTTTCAAATTAAAGGACGTAAAAGTATGTTTGTTGGATTATTTGTGATAATTATGTACATAAACAATAAAAAATAAATAAATAAAATGACACATCAATAAATAAAATGGAAAAATAAATTAATTAATTAATTAAATCAAAAATAAAAAAATATAATGACAAAAAAATAAGAAAAATAAAAAAATGAGTAAATAAGTTAAAAAATAAAATGAAAAATAAGTAAATAAAATGGCAAATAAATAAATTAAATAATTAAATAAAATGAAAAATAAATAACTAAAATGACAAAAAAAATACAATACTAAATAAATAAATAAATAAATAAATAAACAAAATAAAAACATCTCTAGGTTACCCTCGGTTTATAAATGCTTTAGACGGTTTCCCATTGTCTAAATCTTCTCAAGAACATAACACAACCCTGTACACATGTTAGGTGTATAGAATGTACTAAATTCTGCATCACAAACAGCTCTGTGAATGATATACTGTAAAAGGACTGGAAGGAGTGTTCACTCAGCTCATCACTGCCCTCTGCTGGTAACGTTTCTCTCCTCAGCATTGTTGCCAAGTCTTTTCAGAGGAAAGAGTCTAATGGATGCTGAAACAAACAAAAAGTCATCATTAACCTGATTCAAGAAGAAGAAGAAGAAGAAGAAGAAGAGTGTTCTGAAGTCACAAACTAGAATAAAAGACCATTGAAACAAGAATTCTTTGCTCAGGCACCACAAACATTTATAATTTAACATATTTGCAAATGGCTGTCGTGTCTAAATGAATAAATGAACAAAATGAATTAATGAATTAATGTCAGTGAACAAATGAAACAGACAGGAACTCATTAAGGATGGAATCATGTTCTTTTATTGTGTTCATTTTGCCAAGAAGGGGTTGGACAAACAATGTGGATCAGTTACGAGGAATAATTTTAGGTTAACAAGTCTGCATATGAACACAATTTGTGCTCTGTAAATGATCCAAAATGCAGCTGTGTGACTTGTCTTCAACTTCCACACCACCGCACTGCTGAGCTCCTCCACTGGTTCCTGTAGCTGAACACATCAGATTTAAACACTGATGATTGTCTACAAAGCTAAAAATGGATCAGCTTCCTCTTACCAAAGCCCTCATCACTCCTCACACTGCACCTTACACCCTCAGATCTACAGCACTGCTCCACTGGTCCAACCATCTCTCAGGGTAAAAGGTAAATTTACTACAAGCCTCTTCTCTGTTTGTTCTTCACAAGGTGGTGGATAAAACTTCCCCTAGAGGTCCAGACAGCTGAGTCACTGGATGTCTTGTGTCAATGTCGACTGTTGAAGACCTACTTCTTCATTAAATACTTCAACTAGCACTTTATCCGCTGTTTGTTGTATGTGTGTATTTAAAAAAAACACACTATACAGTGTTTTAGTCTCATGGTAGATTAAGTCTGTATCCTAGTGACCCAGAGTTAATGTATTCAGTGATACAGACTTAAAAGCATGTTTGTATGTCGCTCTGTATAAGAGAGTCTGTCACGTGCTGTCAATGTAAAAGTAAATGTCACTGGGAATAATAGTGATCAGTGAATAGGTCTCTGGAAACAAAGGTTATTAGTGATACATCACTGTGAACAAAAAGTGATAAGTGATTGGGAACAATGGCTCCTTAGTTCTGAAGATCTTTAACTGAGTAAGTACTCCAGGGGAACAATGGTTCTCCAAGTCAGTATGAAAAAAAGCTGATCGGATGATGTTCTGATAAGCATCGTACCCCAGTGGGGTTGAAACCATGGGCAGTTGGGCAGAAGCAGGGACAGAGTTGAAGCAGAGCTCATTATGTATTTCCACACAGTATGCCTTGATATTCTTCAGATGCTTCTCCTTTGTCATATCATTATAACACTGTCGGTTTAATACAGGCCGTTTGAAGCTCCTTAGTCTCTAATGTCCTTTGATTATGTGGAGATGGAGGCACATTTCGCTAGCGGTAATATTTCCTGCTCAGCCTCATTTCAGATCACTACATCGTTGACAAGAATGCATGTGAATTGATTCGGGAGGATAACGAGGGATCATTGAAGACACACTATTTATTTGTTCTCTCGATTGTTTTCTTTCTGCTCGCTCCACATCCTCGGTCTGGCTAATACCTTGGTGAGGGACTAATTAATTTGGTGAGACCTGGACATGACTGTTACAGAGAAAAAAAAGAGTAAATCGGTAATAAAGGCAATCTCGCGTCTTAGACCTGATGAGTATGATATAAGAGTTCGGATGAAACAGTATAGAAAATGTAAGCTCTGCTATTTATAGGATCTTCTATTAGCCCAATTAAATGTCACTAGTGACGGGAACCACATTTGGACGGATGGAAGGAAATACGCACATTAAAATGCAATTTCGTAAATTAAATTTCAATTTAATGGCGACAGTCTGTCTTCAGGTAATGAGCAAGCGGCTGTGCTCCGGACAGGCTATATGAAAACTCTCTCTCTCTCTCTCTCTCTCTCTCTCTCTCTCTCTCTCTAGCATTGAGTACAAACTGGGAAAGGGTTTTGAATGATGCAATATTCTGTGGACAGCAAAACCATTAAGTCCTGAACAAAATCCATTGCTTCTACTCTATCACCTTCCATAGAAGAGTCATCAAGCAGGATCTCTTTTAGTCACTGTATAGAAATTGTTTCCTTTTCCAAAACCTTTCACTCGTTAATCATTCGCAAGGTTGAGTGAATTCTCCCGTGAGCCTCAGACAATTGCCAGATATGAGAAATAATTCTAATCTGCTTTTAAGCATCAAAAACCTCAGCAGTGTTTCAGCAAGGAAGAGCTAAAGGAAGAGCTGAAGGAAGAGCTAAAGAAAGAGCTAAAGGAAGAGCTAAAAGAAAAGGTAAAGGAAGAACTAAAGAAAGAGCTGAAGGAAAAGCTAAAAGTAGAGCTGACCAAGAGCTAAAAAAAAGAGCTAAAGGAAGAGCTGAAGGAAGAGCTAAAAGGAGAGCTAAAGAAAGAGCTAAAAGAAGAGCTGAAGGAAGAGCTAAAAGAAAAGCTAAAGGAAGAACTAAAGAAAGAGCTGAAGGAAGAGCTGAAGGAAAAGCTAAAAGTAGAGCTGAAGGAAGAGCTGAAGGAAGAGCTGAAGGAGAAGCTAAAAGTAGAGCTGAAGGAAGAGCTGAAGGAAGAGCTAAAAGAAGAGCTAAAAGAAGAGGGAAAGGAAGAGCTAAAGGAAGAGCTGAAAAAAGAGCTAAAAGAAGAGCTAAAAGAAGAAGGGAAGGAAGAGCTAAAGGAAGAGCTGAAGGAAGAGCTAAAAGAAGTGCTGAAGGAAGAGCTAAAGGAAGAGCTAAAAGAAGTGCTGAAGGAAGAGCTAAAGGAAGAGGTAAAAGAAGTTCTGAAGGAAGAGCTAAAGGAAGAGCTAAAAGAAGTGCTGAAGGAAGAGCTAAAGGAAGAGCTAAAAGAAGTGCTGAAGGAAGAGCTAAAGGAAGAGCTAAAAGAAGTGCTGAAGGAAGAGCTAAAAGAAGTGCTGAAGGAAGAGCTAAAGGAAGAGCTAAAAGACTGTTTGATGAACAATCAGTCATATTCATGTGATAATGCTGATTTGTGAGGTTTGTAAATGACACGAGTCTTTGTTCCCGTCTTTTACAAGTGCTTGATGTTGACCTTCTACAAACCCCCTGAACAACACAAGGACATCCACACTGAAGGACAAACCCTTTAGTCTGCTCCGTGCATTCACATGAAATACCACAGCCGCATTCATTATACGCCGATGCTTTCAGGTGGTCCACTTAATGCCATGACTAATCTAACATATTTAACCTCTGCTTCTCATCTCTCCTCTTCTCCTAATGTTTTTTTTTTTTTTTTTACTAAAGTTGTCGTCAGTTTTCTTAATAAGACGGTGTCAAGTTTCTCCAAGAATTAAAAGAGAAAGAAGAAATACTTTAAACTGAACATACAGTCATTCATTCATCTTTAGTAACCTCATTATCCTGCTGGGGCTCATAGTGAAATCTGTGGCTTGAGGCACTCTGGATGGTACACATACACACACACACACACACACACACACACACACACACACACACACACACACTCACACACACTCACACACACTCACACACACACACACACACACACACACACACACACACACACACACACACACACACACACACACACACACACACACACACACACACACACACACACACACACACACACACACACACACACACACACACACACACACACACACACACACACACACACACACACAAACACTCATCCACACCTAGGGGCAATTTATCATAGCCAATCCACCTACAGGCATGTTTTCGGGAGATGATAGGAAACCAGAGCACCTGAAGGAAACTCACTCTCTCTTACACACACACACACACACACACACACACACACACACACACACACACACACACACACACACACACACACACACATTGAGAGTAACTCAATCTCAGGATGGTGAAGGGTTAGAGCACTTTAACAAGTCATGCCAGCAGTAAATAATTTATCATTATTATTATTATTATTATTATTATTATTATTATTATTATTATTATTATTATTTGTGATCTTCACCAGTCCTACACTGTAAGTCATTACATCTTCTCCTTTCTCTCCTCGAACCTCATGCAGCAATCAGTGACTCTGCTCTTACGTCTAATTCGCTTTGTTTCACTGACTTTTAAAAGCTGACATTTTTTGTTGCACCAATCACCATGTAGGGTTATGTGTTATTTAAACGCACCGTGGAGTAATAATAGACGCCGTCCTCCCGTCGAGAACGAGCGTCGATATTAAACTATCAAATCATTTTGCCTCCACATTCAAATGAGTCGATCAATATCGTATAATCTGCACTTTATTACACTTTATCTGCTTTGCTTAAGTGCTTTTCTCGGAACGATCCTCTCTCTGACGCAGTAATGTCGCGATATTCTTTAAGCATTTGGAAAATATTCCCTAATATATTCACAACCTCCGAAATATTCTCCGAGGAGAGGGACAACGCAGCAGCTACAGCCATGTTTGTTACAGTAGCCCGAGGGATAGAGGAGAAATAACGCACTTATATTCTCGAGTAAGTCATCTCAGCAATATGAAGCAGACGTTTATTGTTAGTATCAATATTGTGAGCTTTCTATTATTTACAGGTCATTTGTATATTTGTTGGACGCTTTGTCACCTTCTGTTGCCTTGGCAATACTGTGAAGGAAAGAGTCCTGCCTGCCAATAAATAAATAAATAAATAGATAGATAGATAGATAGATAGATAGATAGATAGATAGATAGATAGATAGATAGATAGATAGATAGATAGATAGATAAAAAGGCGAGGGGGGGGGTCACGGTGCCTTAGTGGTTAGCACGTTTGTCTCACACCTCCAGGGTTGGGGGTTCGATTCCCCCCTCCGCCTTGTGTGTGTGGAGTTTGCATGTTCCTCCGGGTACTCCGGTTTCCTCCCCCGGTCCAAAGACATGCATGGTAGGTTGATTGGCATCTCTGGAAAATTGTCCGTAGTGTGTGATTGTGTGAGTGAATGAGAGTGTGTGTGTGTGCCCTGTGATGGGTTGGCACTCCGTCCAGGGTGTATCCTGCCTCGATGCCCGATGACGCCTGAGATAGGCACAGGCTCCCCGTGACCTGAGAAGTCTGGATAAGCGGTAGAAAATGAATGAATGATTGAATGAATGAATGAACGAATGAATAAAAAGGCGTAGATTTGAATCTGGAGCCTGATCTAAGTGATGTGTCATGTCAAGTATCAGGCTTCATGTTTGTATTAAAGGTCCAGTTTATCCACACACACACACACACACACACACACACACACACACACACACACACACACACACACACACACACACACACACACACACGTGGTTATAATATTTAATATCAAATGTCTAGGAAGTGGGAACTATTCCACCGGATCTCATTAATGCAGATATTTCTCAGTGTTAGAAAGAATGCCTGTGTCACTGCTCTCTTCTGCAACAAGGCAGAAAACATTGCCCTAAAATATTACGAAATAATGCCTACGTTTGTCTTCGGGTTTCCCGCATTTCCTCAAATACACTCATTTAATGATGTCACACTTTCACACCGAGTTTGGAGGTGAAGACAGAAGCTCCTCAGGACGAATAGACCTCATCTCTTTATACATCCAGTTTTAATTTAGTTGACGAATCAACTGAAGATTTTACAATTTTTTTTAACCCTTTAATTAATTTAATTACTGTTAGTTTTAACATGACATCTCAAGCTAGTCTTTAATATATAGTGTAGAGTTCAAATCTGGAGGATAAAATATTTCAGAATGTTGATTTTGTGTTTCTGTTTCTAGCCTCTAGTCTTAACCTCCTGGCAGAGACAACCAGGTTTAAGGTTCCACCCACAAGCTGTCATTGGTTGTCTGGCTGATTGCTTGTGTTTCTGTTTCTACATCTTATTCTCCTTCTGGTTTCTGGTTGGTTGTGTTTTGGCCTGACCGACGCCTGCTTTCTGCAAATTTTGATGTATGATATGGATTTGTCTGCCTGCTCTTTAAATAAAACACCTTTTACTGCGCTCGCGTCCGTCTCCGCTCGCCCGTGACACTGGTGCCTGGTGTAACGTCTCAAGAAAATATTAGAATTAAATATTAGAAACAGCCCCAATGTTTCAGCAAACATACTGATGTGTGTGTAACGTCATATTGGTCATAAGGGAGTCTGTGTGTGTGTGTGTGTGTGTGTGTGTGTGTGTGTGTGTGTGTGTGTCTGTGTCTGTGTGTGTGTGTGTGTGTGTGTGTGTGTGTGTTATCTTGACACATATGTTTTAAAGCCAGAACGCTGACTCTTCTTTAGCAAACGTTAATATATTTTTTATTTATTCAATAAACAATAATTTGAGTAAATGAATTAAATCTTATTATTTCTAGCCATAAAGTTTAAAATCCAGAATACTGCTGATACATCTGTCTCTCTCTCTCTCTCTCTCTCCCTCCCTCCCTCCCTCCCTCTCTCCCTCCCTCCCTCCCTCCCTCCCTCCCTCCCTCTCTCTCTCTCTCTCTCTCTCTCTCTCTCTCTCTCTCTCTCTCTCTCTCTCTCTCTCTCTCTCTCTCTCTCTCCCCCCCATCTGTCTCTCTCTCTAACTCTCCCTCTGTCTGTCTGTCTGTCTCTCTCTCTGCCCCCCTCCTCCTCTGACTTAATCTCTCGTCTTGTCTCTTACACCAGTACACTATCACACGTAGCTAAGCCGAGGTGTTTGGTCACAGGTAGGATCTTTACCACCCCCCACTGATCACGGCTCATTGTGTGAAATTGTCCGAGCAGCTTTTGGGACACCCATCAAAGTGCAGAGATTTTCTATCTATCTGTCTCTGGGTGTGTGTGAGCTGCACTCCACTTATCGCTCGCGATGCTTCTCACTGTGCACTGTATTTACTGACCAGAGAGACAGGGTTAAGCTGTGTGTGTGTGTGTGTGTGTGTGTGTGTGTGTGTGTGTGTGTGTGTGTGTGTGTGTGTGTGTGTGTGTGTGTGTGTGTGGAGACCCTGTTTGCCACTGTGTACTCTAGAAGACAGTAATGAAGGACCTTTACGTATAGAGGATGAATAGATCTCTCACCCTAAGGGAACAGTAAACAATGTCTCACACTGTGGCGTGAGTCTGATCTCACGCTGCTAGCAGGTCACACACATGCAGGGAAGCCAGATATTGTGCATGTCCTACTGCACGATCTGACTGTGTGTCTGGGTGTCTCATGACAAGGACACCTGCTGTGATCCTCCACACTTCTTACCTTTCTCCAACTTTCTCCATCTAAAATCTCTCTCTCTTTCTCTCTCTCTCTCTCTCTCTCTCTCTCTCTCTCGCTCCTTCTCTCTGTCTCTATCTTTCTCTCTCTGTCTGTCTCTCTCTCTGTTTGTCTCTCTCTCCCTCTCTCTCTCTCTCTCTCTCTCTCTCTCTCTCTCTCTCTCTCTCTCTCTCTCTCTCTCTTTGTTCTGCAGGTGTGAGATAAGCTCACAAAGGCATATTTCCAATTATTGTTTTGTCACTTTGACAAACCTTGGGAAATGGAAGATCGGCAGAGGATGGCGATTCGGAGTGACACCCACTCGCACCTTTCTCAGACACGGTCCCTCCTCACAATTTTAATTAATGTTTCAAAGATTAAATTAAGAAACAAACAGTTAAAGTTTGTCGAGCGATTAAAAGGAGTGACAGAGAAAGGAGTTGTCGGAAACTGGAAAACAACTCATGGGAGACTGCAGGGATTAATTCTTCATTCTTTCCAGCAATAGAAGATTGATTCGGGTTTTTTTTTCTTACTCTAAAGCTTCCTCCTGACAAACAACTTAGCTGTAATTGCTGCTGTCTGAGGCCGTAGTTTGAAGGGGTTCACCCTCCTTTTTAGCTACCGTTGCGAGTTACACTGACACTAATCGCCCTGATGAGCTTTTCCATAACTTAGCGGTTACCGTCAAAACCAATCAGAGGTGAGTCGTTGGTAACGAGACGACGAGATGAGACGAAAACACCGTAATTAATGAATGTGTCATTTCTTAATATCTCATGTCACTTTTCCGGCTTGTCATATATTCACGTAAAGGAGATATTCAGCAAGTTTTCGTTCGCTCGCCGTTCTGTTTCTTTGTCGCATGAGTCGCTTCTTCTGTCTTCTGAAGACCCGGTGAGCGTCGACACCCACAGTTTTACTGCTGTTCTTTTTAATAATAAATGCGTTTGAAGTGAACGCTGCATGTTTCACACGAACCATAAGGACAAGCACGTGTATCACAGAGTCAACATGAATAATCCCTGATTGCTCCACCAGCTCTGTATATATTTCTAACTCAGACAGACACTTGGCACGGACGCTTAATGTCCTACATATGTGCTTATTGATCAGAGCTGAAGTCCAGCCAATTCTCAAGCGTTCCTGCAAATACCACCCAAGAGTAATGATTCAAGATCTCTACATAACATTTTTCCACACTCTCCATCCGTCATGCCGAGATAAAGCTCGACGGGAATCTCTCTTTTTTTTTTTTTCTTGCTCTCGCTTCCGACTGGCCCTCGGGGACTATCATCGGCTATAAGAAAACAGTATCATGAAACTCGGCTGTGTTTTCAATCTTGTGGGAATTGTAATAAATTGGTTTGTGGAAGAGGACGCTCTTTATAGGCGGCGGAGACACGGCTGGCTCCGGTTCAGCCGTAAAGAACGCAGATACAGAGAGAATAACACGCTGCACTACTTTACATCGAAATGGGTCAGAGTGATTTTTTACACAGGCGTTATCATCAAGTTGGGTCATCACATTATTTCAGGCAATGCACACAAGCACAGGAGTAGTAAAATGTCGAAAACTAAAAAACCGTCGAATCTGGGTGACCTAATACAGAGACTATCTTTGTATTACTGATGAAAATGAAACTCCAGCCGAGCCGTGCTGCAGAAAGCATTTGTCTCCTTCTCCGGCGTAAATACAGGCACCAGGAAACTTTGGTGCATTTTGTGTACTTTGAAAGGTTGTAAAAGACCACCCCCCCCCCCCCCCCCTTATAGTTCTTTTTGTGCATGTTAGGATTAGTTCTGTTCTTATTATCTGTCGTTCCTCTGTACAGGGTATTGCTTTGCAGCCATGGCTTTATCCAGGCTGAGCTGGTGGTCTGCCAGCATCTGACGCTTCCTCGATCAGTCTGCACAGAGCGAACAGAACAGACCAGGGCTTGGTTGGTGTAGAGAATTACCAATGCAAAAGATCTACAGCACAGAAGAGCAGATCAGTCTGTCTGAGCAGAAGACCAAAACGGGGAGTGAACAGAAGGGGTAAGTGTGTGGGAGAACAGACGGAGAAGGAGGGGAAAGCGTGAACAATATACGGTATGGCCGTGTGGAATTCACACATCTCGGTCTGAATAAATACGCAGTTTCCATAGGAGCCGTGTCATTTTTGCTGCCAAGAAGATTATTAGTGCAATTTTTATAAAGTCACCTGTCAGTAATTTTAAGGAATTACATCCTTATTAATTCATCAACAATCAAATGCAAAGGACTTCCTTCCACCTTGCCTTTAATCATCAAATAATATCGTACTCGCTCGCTCTAGCTAACAAATTGGGTGCATGTTGCCTCCATGCAGTCTGGCAATTAGAGAAGTGAAAGACATAATTAAGCGAGAGCGAGTGAAATTGTTTTCATCTGGCAGCTACATTCAGACATGCCTTTAGGTTCCTCTGCAGAATCACACGTTCACGTTCATTTTTCCCGAACCAACAAAGTAATTCTAATCAGGTCAAAGACTCCATCAAGGATAAAGACGTCTCCCTTCACCTTTTTTTGGGTTGCCCTTGACTAATTCACACATTGCCTTTTTCCTCTTCTCTTCTCTTCTCTTCTCTTCTCTTCTCTTCTCTTCTCTTCTCTTCTCTTCTCTTCTCTTCCTTGTCCTTGGAAAAATATAAGAGGCAGCTCAAAAACCAGAATCGTTTGCCCTGCCATTAAACTGTGTGTGTGTGTGTGTGTGTGTGTGTGTGTGTGTGTGTGTGTGTGTGTGTGTGTGTGTTTGTGTGTGTGTGTATTTGAGTGTGTGCCTGTGTGTGTGTGTGTGTGTGTGTGTGTGTGTGTGTGTGTGTGTGTGAGCACTAAGTAACACAAACGAGCATATAGTTAAAGTGGAGAGAAGGATCTTTTTGTATATCAGAGCTTTTCGCTTGCTCTCTCTCTCTCTCTCTCTCTCTCTCTCTCTCTCTCTCTCTCTCTCTCTCTCTCTCTCTCTCCCTCTCTCTCTCTCTCTCTGTGTGTGTGTGTTGTTTATGTGGTACACAGATGACCGCTGGGGCAGGAGAAGAACACAGCTTCAGGAAGCTACTGTCAGCCTTCTCTGTTCTCAAGCTGCAATTTAGTCCACAATTATCATTATTATAGTCTCATTGTAAAAGACGAGGACAAAGGGGTCATTTAGCAGGACCGGGGCTTAAAGAACAGGATGCAGAGATAAGGCTGTGTTCCGTATTTTGACCGACGCTCTTCCACTATGCTGGACTGACAATAAATCAACATAATCTCCAAACCCAGATATCAAAATCTCACGATCTCTTCTTTCTATTTCTTTTACAACAAATATAGAGAGAGAGCGACTAATAGACTAAAGCTAAAGCGGTTTAATTCAGGCAGAGCTTCTTATTTGGAAATGAGTCACAAGTCATTATTTACTGCTTGCAATTAAGGGAAATATTCTATTAAGGAATAGAGCAGCGGTGTAAGTCTGAAATGATTGCAGATCATGTCCTGCTGTGCTACTTCAGTGGGTTGGGAGCTGAAGGGGGAATAAGACCCTGAGCTTTCCCACTAAGTCTTCATGACTCTTATCAGTGCTCCTGTTAAAGCAGCTCCTTACTCTATCTTTTGATGTGGAAATAAAGCGCAGGTATCCAACGGCTTATTTGTCACACAGCAGAGCAGGAATATCAGGGCCGAGCTCTTACACGCTGAACTCTGTGATTTAAGGATGTGTGGAGATCATCAGTGGAAACTGGGTCCTGATAGATTTTTATCTTTTTTTACTCTATACAAAATAGTGTTTGTTAAATGGGTGTCAGACTGATCTGCAGCTTTTTTGTGGTTTGCACAAGAACAGGTTATGAATGTTGATGGATGATTAATACCCCTTTGGGGGGCAATAGTGAAGGCAGGTGCAATGGGATGGGTTTTTGCATCTCCCTTTCTGCATTGTTTTCCCTTCTTAAATAGGTGTGAAGCATTTCTTAGTGGTTTGTACCTTTAACTTGTTCACATTGATGCTTGATCATGAAAAGTATGAAACCAGCAATTCACAGCTGTTTCCTGCTATTATCTTTGGCTACCAAGTCAAGTCAGCCATGTAACCAATTTCATGTGTCGCATCCTCTCACCCGAGAGAGAGAGGGAGAGAGAGAGAGAGAGAGAGAGAGAGAGAGAGAGAGAGACAGACAGACAGACAGACAGACAAAGAGAAAGAGAGAGAAAGAGAGACAGAGAGAGAGACAGAGACAGAGAGAAAGAGAGACTGCTGTCTTGATTCACTTTGCTCACAATCCTGAAGAATCAAATGTCATATTAACACTATGCTCTATTTTTGAACTATATTTGATATAAACTGTATATTTTATATTTTATGTAAACATTGTGTTATTTTTTCAGTTGTATCCATTATTTTTACTTACAGTTTGCTATTCTGAAACAATAATATATATATATATATATATATATATATATATATATATATATATATATATATATATATATATATATATATATATGAATATAATTATATTACTATAATACATGTTATCTTCACAGAGAGCATCACGGCAGCAACGATTAAGGGAAGTTGATCACATATTAAGTGGAGGCTTTAAGGCTACATACAAATACAGACTGCACCACTCTTTGTATATAAGAAAGATTGTGTTTGTGTTGTGTAAGTGAACAACAAGTGACCCTTATGCAGATGTGAGCACAGATCTTGTGCTCATATACTTTGCATGGTAAACAACCAGGGAGTGAATTGATACCCTGCATTCAAATGAACTTCAGGATCGGGTCAGTCTCAGGAAGCCCATTTGCTTGCTCTGACTTTGAATGAAAGAAAACATAAGAAAATCTTCCAAAGAAATTAGCATCAGTTCTTTGGAGTAACATGGTCGTTGAAACGAGATCTGGTGAACGCATGGTGTTGCGTGGTGACAGAAATGCAGGTGTCACTATTACTTTAGCACCCTCTGGTGGTGTCTCGAAGCTGGCATGGACTAATTACAGATGCTTTCATTTATTATGAAATATGAAAACAGACCAAGAGTATAGAAGTTAATCAAGACGGCTTTAAACCTGGAACAGAGAATATACAGACTTTATTGTGTAAATGTGGTGTGTGTGTATATGTGTGTGTGTGGGTGTGTGGTGTGGTGTGGTGGTGTGTGTGTGTGTGTGTGTGTGTGTGTGTGTGTGTGTGTGTGTGTGTGTGTGTGTGTGTGGTGTGGTGTGGTGTGTATGTGTTTGGTGGTGTGTGTGTGTGTGTGTGTGTGTGTGGTGTGTATGTGTTTGGTGGTGTGTGTGTGTGTGTGTGTGGTGTGTATGTGTGTGGTGGTGTGTATGTGTTTGGTGGTGTGTGTGTGTGTGTGTGTGTGTGTGTGGTGTGTATGTGAGCGTGTGTGTGTGTGTGTGTGTGTGTGTGTGTGTGTGTGTGTGTGTGTGAGTGAGTGTGTGTGTGAGCTCAAATGAAGAACACACTTACTGTAACACACCTTTGTCACACACCGAGCATCATACAGTAACTCATTAAACTCTCTTTCGACTCCCAGACTCACACATACACACTCTTCATTATAGTAATTATTAAACATGTACAATGAACATTACACAACCTGAATAACACACTCAGACCTTTGGGACCAAAGTAATAGAGATGTGTTAGTTGTGTCTAAAAGGACTGAACATCCAGCACTGCAGTATAATTGTTTCTAAGCAAAATGACAGCGAATAAAAAGAGATGCTTTTATGTCTGTAAATGGAGCAAGTACAAGCCAAGTGACTCGTTTGAATGAAGTAATTGCAGTAATTTCCTGTCAAGGAGGAAGCCTTGATGAAATGATGGAGAAGTGCAAGATGGCATACAGACGGTACACAGGAACAACGTGTGCTCTAAATAACTGGAGATGAAGGGTGTAGAGTGATGTCTGTTTCACAACCTGGACCTGTCATGATGCTCGAAACGTTTCTGAACAGCTTCTGCAGAGTATCAGTGTGCATCATGCTGCTGAAAGAGGCCACTGTTACCATGACGTGATGTAGGTGGTAGGAAGGATAGCCAGGAGTATCACATGTTCATCACCAGCATCCTGGTGCCTTCTCACACTTCTATGTGGTTCTTTAGACAAGACCACCTTCACCTTCCACCTTCATCCGTTGCTTCATCCGTGGTCCAGTTCCGGTGTCCATTGTATGTGCTTTCGGTGTAACACACTGTATGTTCTGACCCTTTTCTATCGGAATCAGCTTAAAATTTACTGTAAAATCAGCCTTGGTTTCCATGACCGTGTCGACTTTACGCCACTTCTTTTGTAGGTATTAACCACTGCATCTCAGGAACATCCCACAAGTCCTGCTGCTTTGGAGATGTTCTGATCCAGTCATCTAGATATCAAAATCTGTCCCTTGTCACTCCGATCTTCACACTACACAATATCCCATCCCTTAACACGTGCAACAAGATACTCATCCCTCTTATGACTGGCTGATGTAAATGTCCATACGTTTTAATATTCCAATACAAGTTTTTCAAAGAACGTTAACGAACAAAGCGACCTGTGGAATAAAACCGGTCTTCTGGAAGCAATCTAGAAGCAATCAATTAGCTTTTATACATCATACCTGGTTGAGTTTTTGCTGAATTACAAATGAAAGCAGGAGAAAGAGAATGGTTTGCGCTCCTCCGGTACCTTGCTCCCGCACTAGTGCTTTGATGGACACCAGACAGTACAATTTCAGGCTCATTCAGACAGTTCCTTAGCAACCACACAGACACACTACTCTCTCTTTCTCTCTCTCTGTGTGTGTGTGTCTCCCTCTCACTTTCTTCAACATTTCCTGCTGCCACATGGCGGTATCTCCCCAGGTACCTTTGAAAACCAAAAGCTGAAAATGATCCCCGCTTGATGTGTGAGTGTGTGAACGAGTGTGTGAGCGAGTGACCGAGTGAACGAGTGAAGTCTGGAAAAAAAAATGGAAGAAATGAAAACCTTCACTTAATCTAGCATATAATAAGAATACTATTCCTGAGGCATCATGTGAGCAGGATCTCCCTGAGCATTTCAGCATGGGATTATATCAGTGTCACACCGCTGATGACGAGGTTGTTCTACTGCCAAGCAGGGCAGACTTGCAGCAAGGTGTCGTCATGTTCTTCTTGCTCCACTGTCGAATAATTTCATCAGGCTGTTCGAAGGGCAGATTGATTTATAAGGTTTAGGAAGTCAGGACACGGGAGTTCAGTGTTAGGAGACTGGAGCAGCACCTCAGTCTCCTCGGTAGACATCAAACTTCACCTTCAATCTCCTATTTGATCCGTTTAGACTCTGAGTTCCAGGGAGGGGTAGACAGAAGAGTGCTATTAAAGGTTACTCAGTACTCGTGTGCATGTGTGTGTCAGCATGCAGGTGTGAGTGTGTGTCTAGTTGTGTGCCATTGTATTTGCACTTTGAGAAGCCTCCCAACTGAATGCATGACATTTGGAAGCACGTAGGTGGTGAATGTGCAGGGATGAAAGGTGCTTGGCCGCTTTAGTTTCTTGTTTTGCAACAATACCAGACAGCCAAGTGCCTAGAGAGAGAGAGCATTGAAAACCTAGAATGACATTGACCTGACCAGGCGAATGAAAGGATGTTTAAAGAATGAGAAGTTGTCATAGGAACTTCGCAATGTACTCTTAACCCTCTACTTTCTTTCATATTTTGAGTTCTGCCCTGTTTTTCTCTCAGGTTTCGTTATGTATGGCTTTAGCCTTGCATTAGCAGTGCTACGTCTCTCAACGATTCTCACCATCTCTTCTGTCTTTTTAAGGTTGGTGAAAAGGATTAGTTGTGAAACGGAGGACTGTGTTAACATAAAGTTTGTTATGTTATCTACAGAAGTGATTATGTATCGCTCAGTCAGAGGTGATTTATGGAAAGCGTTTGCTTATCTCTGCTATTTTGTGGTGTTTAATGTCCTACATATGGGCAAAGATGGCTCAGTGGTTAGGGGTTTTGTGTAAGTAATCCGCGAGAGCTTGTAATGGAGACATTTAGTCCTCAGAAGCTCACCTCAAAGGTTTGCTCAGGATAAGTCAAATAAATCATTCATTCATTCATTCATTCATTCATTTTCTACCGCTTATCCGGACTACTCGGGTCACGGGGAGCGAGAACGTTGGTTAGCATGTTCGCCTCACACCTCCAGGGTTGGGGGTTCGATTCCCGCCTCCGCCTTGTGTGTGTGGAGTTTGCATGTTCTCCCCGTGCCTCGGGGGTTTCCTCCGGGTACTCCGGTTTCCTCCCCCGGTCCAAAGACATGCATGGTAGGTTGATTGGCATCTCTGGAAAATTGTCCGTGGTGTGTGTGTGTGAGAGTGAATGAGAGAGTGTGTGTGTGTGAGAGTGAATGAGAGAGTGTGTGCGCCCTGTGATGGGTTGGCACTCCATCCAGGGTGTATCCTGCCTCGATGCCCGATCACGCCTGAGATAGGCACAGGCTCCCCGTGACCTGAGAAGTTCGGATAAGCGGTAGGAGATGAATGAATGAATGAATCACATTCTCATTCACGCTTAGGGAAATTTCACATAAAGGCATATTTTTGGGAAGTGAGAGGAGACTGAGGAACCTGGAGAAACCCATGCAGACACACAGAGAGAGAGCTCTGAGCAGCTGGGAAACCAAGCGGAGGATTGAAAAGTGATCCGAGGGCTGTTATTATTTCTACTTAAAAAGCAGTTCAGTTGCAAGAGCAGGTAAGTGCTCACTTATAGGCTGAAGCTGTGTGTTTGTCTCTAAGGCCCCAGTTCACCTGTCATCTGAGGCACATAGAAGGATTTGTCACATACAGCCATGCACACATGTACAGGCTGACACTTTCTCACAACATGATTGAAGATGCATTTTAAATCATTCATGCACACACTCACACATATATATATTTCTCGTGTGTGTGTGTGTGTGTGTGTGTGTGTTTGTGTGTGTATAATACACACTATATATATATATATATATAATGTATTGGTGTCTCCAATTCTCTCTCCCTCTCTTTCTCTCTCCCTCTCTTTCTCTCGCTCATACACACACCTACACACAAACATACACAATAATGAAGCAGTTATTTCGATACGGTCTGTCCCTCTTCTGTACCCTCTGATTTCCAGCTTCTGCTCTTAAACAGCAACTTGTCCATTTCACACACTCATCTTCCATTCCTTTCTCCCTCTCTTTCATTTTCTCATCATCGTCGCTACAGCCACAGACCGCTCTCTCCTTACGAAGAGTGGCTTCGGAGTGTGGAACAAATTGGGAAGTAAAAAAAAAAACTAAAAAAGGCAAAGAAAAAAGAAACACACCAAACGAATGGGAATCCTTCGACAAATGGATGAGGAAAGTCGTAGATCAATCGAATAAAGCCAAAACCACCACGAAAAATGGATCTAAAGCCACACACACACACACACACACACACACACACACACACTAAGTGAACAGACAACCAGAAAGTAGCAGCACTGACCGTAATGATGCTTGATTCACAGAAACAAAAGAAAAACACAACAACACAACATCCATTTATCTTACACATACACAATTTTATACATTATCCTCATTAAAGACAATCTGTATTCATAGTCATTCAAAATGTTTCTAGAAAACTCCACTGGGTGCAATTTTGCCATATGGCACATTAAACTGCTCTGGGTGACTGACTGGCAGTCCACAGCTCCAATCTGACAGATTTACTACTAAGAAGATTCGGGTTCAGTTCATTACCGTATCAGTTCTACCTTGTGCCCCGTGTCCGTACCGCGGCCAACAGATATTTAGAGAGCTAGAGTATTTTCTTAACACTGTGTTTCTAGGAACTTTTGTTTCTAAGAACATTCAGTCTGTTATTCCAGTCATTTCCCATCATGAGCCAAAGTGTTTCGTATATATGCAGATTTCTTTAAACTCTTTATATTCAGCAGTGAAAGTCTTCGTCATGTTCCACTATACACTGGTGGTTAATGTGAAGTTCATATGAAAGCAGAATCTCAGTGTTAAAATAGCATTTCTGTAGTATTCGTGTTCTTTACGAAGCCGATCAGGAGAACTGTATATTCACAGATAAGTTCCAAAAATACACCAAAGCGATTATTTTATCATATTAAGTGTTGATCTCAAACCCATTTCTGTCCCAAGTGTTTGTTCATAATCGTCTAAAATTTGAAGGTGTTCATCTTCAACACTAAAATTCAGCGTGAGATCATCGACAGAGTTAAAGACACACGTCTCACACCGAGAGATAACAGAGTCAGACTCGGTTTAGATCAGACTCACAGACACAACGTTCACATTTTATATATTATATTCATTCATTCATTCATTTTCTACCACTTATCTGAACTTCTCGGGTCACGGGGAGCCTGTGCCTATCTCAGGCGTCATCGGGCATCGAGGCAGGATACACCCTGGACGGAGTGCCAACCCATCACAGGGCACACACACTCACACACACACACACACACACACACACACACACACACACACACACACACAGATGCCAATCAACCTACCATGCATGTCTTTGGACCGGGGGAGGAAACCGGAGTACCCGGAGGAAACCCCCGAGGCACGGGGAGAACATGCAAACTCCACACACACAAGGCGGAGGCGGTAATCGAACCCCCAACCCTGGAGGTGAGAGGCGAACTTGCTAATCACTAAGCCACCGTTTGCCCCCCGACATGTTTATACTGATGTTAACAATTTAATCGTTGATCCGATAACATTGTGATGCAAACAGTTATTCCAGGATGTGAACCTTACAGAAATATTATATATTTTTTTACACTTTCTGTTACAGAGTAGCCTTTTTTAGAACATGTCGAATGCTTTACTGAGGGTTCTCTCTCAGCCTGGACATCTCTCCTGTCGATACGATTACTTCTACACTTTCCCTTTCCCACTTCTGCTATACCACAGCTTCATGAATTATAAAAAAAAAAAAAAATCAGAAGTGGACACACTTTCAGCTCTTCAATCCTCTGCACC
>NC_062519.1:20184479-20189479 GCF_022655615.1 Tachysurus fulvidraco
CAGTACACCTCACACAGTACACCTGCAGTACACCTCACACAGTACACCTCACACAGTACACCTCACACACTACACCTCACACAGTACACCTCACACAGTACACCTCACACAGTACACCTGCAGTACACCTCACACAGTACACCTCACACAGTACACCTCACACACTACACCTCACACACTACACCTCACACACTACACCTCACACAGTACACCTCACACACTACACCTCACACAGTACACCTGCAGTACACCTCACACAGTACACCTCACACAGTACACCTCATACAGTAGACCTGCAGTACACCTCACACAGTACACCTCACACACTACACCTCACACACTACACCTCACACAGTACACCTGCAGTACACCTCACACAGTACACCTCACACACTACACCTCACACAGTACACCTGCAGTACACCTCACACAGTACACCTCACACAGTACACCTCACACACTACACCTCACACAGTACACCTCACACACTACACCTCACACACTACACCTCACACACCAGACCTGCAGTACACCTCACACAGTACACCTCACACACTACACCTCACACACTATACCTCACACACCAGACCTGCAGTACACCTCACACAGTACACCTCACACACTACACCTCACACAGTACACCTCACACACGACACCTCACATAGTACACCTCACACACTACACCTCACACACTACACCTCACACACCAGACCTGCAGTACACCTCACACACTACACCTCACACACTACACCTCACACACCAGACCTGCAGTACACCTCACACAGTACACCTCACACACTACACCTCACACAGTACACCTCACACACCAGACCTGCAGTACACCTCACACAATATACGTCACACAGTACACCTCACACAGTACACCTCACACAGTACACCTCACACACCAGACCTGCAGTACACCTCACACAGTACACCTCACACACCAGACCTGCAGTACACCTCACACAATATACCTCACACAGTGCACCTCACACAGCAGACCAGCAGTACACCTCACACAGTACACCTCACACACCAGACCTTCAGTACACCTCACACACCAGACCTGCAATACTCCTCACACCCCAGCATCCCTCAGAAGACAGACACCATTCTTTGCTACAGGTAACTCATTTGTGCTCACTTGATTAAGAGACCCAATCTGTCTTCTTAGTAAATGATTCAAGCCATAATGATAACGAAGCTTCGCCACGTGGATCAGCCGATCACGGTCAAGGTCACGGTTGCAGTGGAGTGCTGATTCACCCACAGCTTGATTGACAGGCCTCACCCTTGTGGTTCAAGCTCGGGTTTTGTATACACAGCCAGAGTAAGTCATTATGCAGAGGCATCCATGTTTGCATGTCCATCAGAACGGGGCGAGTGCATTATTATTTGCATGCACAAAGCAGGGAGCTTTTCATTAGCATGGAAAAATAGGTGGCACCCAAACCCACCAACCCCTTGACTTTTATATCACACAAATCAGTTAGGAATGGATGTCAGTTATAGAGCATATAGCATATAGCTAAATCACAGAAGATGTTAATTATATCCACACGCTCACAGATTACAGTACCTCTGGCTGAGAAAACTCACTCTGGATAAAACAGGATCAACAACTGGTCCAAAAAATGGGAGAAACTGAATAATGGGTTAGGGTTAGGGTTAGGTTTTTATGAATGTCTAACCCTAACCGTAACCCTAACCCTGTGTTGAACTGCCAGGACCAATGACAGTAAATCAATAAAACCTTTGACCTTTAAATACCAAAGTGCTTAAAAAAGGAATCTATTGTTTTTCAAGAAAATAATTTACTCGTATGAAAGTAGACACTCATTAATTATTAATAATTAATAATAATAATAATAAATACTTTAAGAATTTGTAATAAAATTTCTGCTGTCTAAGATGCCCTAAGCACTTGTTCATAAACATTTAAAATTTCCTGAATAATTTTATATCAAACTTGACTTTTTTTTTATATCGAACTTGAATTTTTGCGAGATATCCAAACAGCTAACAAAGATTACCGTCAGTAGACGTAGATCAGGAGCTTCATTAATGTGATTTCCCGTGCTATAGTTGTTAGTTCCAGACGACGTAATGGTTTTCTGCCCATTTTCCCTCGTGCCCAATGTAACCTCACTTCCATCCCATCCTCTTCGAGGCTTGATGTGTTCTGAGAAGCTCACCACACAATTTTCTCCAACACTCACCCAGCTGCTCATAGGATGCTCTTTCTGTGTAAACTCGGTTGTATCTGAAAATCCTAGAAGATCAGCAGTTTATAAAACACCCAAACCTACTCATCTGGTGTCACCAACCATGCTACAGTGTCACCGAGACACACTGATTTTATCCTCTGTGTCATTGCAACACATAATAAAGTGGCAACTGATTGTCAATAATAATGATTTACATTAACATTCTCTTCCCTGACTTTATTATATACAGTAACACATCATTTACCGCGAACTTCATAATTAATGCACTGTAATTACATCAAGTCAAATCTATCAAATATGACCATTATGGATGAATGAACTTTAATGGGAAATGTTGGCAGTAGGATTGTTTTCATTTAAAACATAAAGCAATTAGTAATATTTAAAGCTGAAAACATTAATAATGCAGTTTATTTTTGTCCTGGACTGAATTGTCATGGATTTATCAGATTTTAGAGGATTTAAATAACACACAAGATATTTTATGGTACGTTCATGTGATTAAGTTTAAATAATTCTTGTTTACCTTTCAGTATAATCCAAATTAAATATAAGATATCCAACAAATTTGTAAAAACCTCCGGATTGGTAGTCCAACACCTTAACCACTATATATACTTTCATCCTCAATGACACATTTAAATTGTATTTAATTGCAGCATCATTCATTCATTCATTCATTCATTCATTCATTCATTTATTCATTCATTTATTCATTCATTTTCTACCGCTTATCCGAACTTCTCGGGTCACGGGGAGCCTGTACCTATCTCAGGCGTCATCGGGCATCGAGGCAGGATACACCCTCGACGGAGTGCCAACCCATCACAGGGCGCACACACACACACACTCTCATTCACTCACACAATCACACACTACAGACAATTTTCCAGAGATGCCAATCAACCTACCATGCATGTCTTTGGACCGGGGGAGGAAACCGGAGTACCCGGAGGAAACCCCCGAGGCACGGGGAGAACATGCAAACTCCACACACACAAGGTGGAGGTGGGAATCGAACCCCCAACCCTGGAGGTGTGAGGTGAACGTGCTAACTACTAAGCCACCGTGCCCCCCAAAGCATAATTCATGATTATAATTCATGAATATTCATGACATCAATAAATTAAATTGTAATACCCCAAGTTGGCCATCAACATAAGCTAATATTTAATGAAGATTAAGTAGAATTGGCTACACATGAAACACTGACACTGTCATTTATTTCTCACAACACAGTTTTAAATAATCTTCAAAACAAACAATTAAATAAAAATCACACTTAAAACTACATTAAAGTATAATTACCATTTTATCATTTCTTTCTTGTTGTAATGAAAATTTGACGATTTGAGAAACTAAGAACAAATATTTACAACCGTTTTCTAACTCTAACCCAAACCATATAAAGATCAGTACAGCAGCTTCATCTTTAGAAATGCTCCAGCTTTTTTTTACTAAACATCATAAAACATTATTTAATCAGAATTTTGAGGTCCCTTCACCTTTCCTTTCTCCAATGTAAGTCTTTTATTCATATTTTATTTCAATTCAGTTTTATTTGTGTAGCACATTTAACAATGGACATTGTTTACCCTTGACGATCGACTCGGAGGTGACGATGGTGAGGAAGAAACCTTGAGAGGTACCGACTTAAACCGACTTGTCCTTTCTACCACTGTCTGTACCATTGTCAAGTGGAGTTGTATATCTAAGTCGGAGTTCATTATAGATTTAACACTACTGTAATTCCTTTCTGCCGAAGCCATCGAATGTTTAACGATTTCAAGTGTTCAAGTGTTTCTATCAACAGCAGTCCCATGTGTCTCCATGCTGTGGAGTGCCTCAAGGATCCATTTTAGGGCCACTTCTTTTTAATTTATATATGCGACCTTTGGGGGACATTATTAGGAGACACAATGTTTCATTTCATTTATATGCTGATGATACCCAGTTGTACATACAGTACCATTGAAAGCTGGCGATACCATTCAACCCTTATTGGCCTGCCTTGGGGACATCAAGAAATGGCTGTCCAATAGCTTTCTTCAACTAAATGAAAATAAAACGGAAGTAATCGTCTTTGGCCCCCCTAAGTTGAGAAGTGGTCTTATAAATGAGGCTTGGCAAGCATTGCTCCTCAGTCTCCTCCCAGGTTAGGAATCTTGGTGTCATTCTAGACTCTGAACTTTGCTTAACTAAGCAAATTAATACAGTTTTCAAGAACAGTTTTTATCACTCGGATCATCTCGAGACCGAAATCTTTTTTAACTTTTAATAACCTGGAGAAAGTCATTCATGCTTTTATCACTTCCTGCCTTGACTATTGTAATTCATTATATTTGGGTCTTCCTCAGTCATCCATTGCACGCTTACAGATGGTACACAATGCAGATGCGAGACTCTTGACCGGGGCAAAGAAAACAGATCACATTACACCAATTTTTAGCCTCTCTTCATTGGCTTCCTGTTTATTTTAAAATTCAATTTAAAATTTTGTTGTTTGTTTTTAAAGCTCTTAATGGTCAAGCCCCATCTTATCTCACAGATCATCTTATTCCTTCTTCATCCAGCAGATCTCTAAGATCTTCTGATAGAGCTCTCTTGGTTGTCCCTCGTTCACGCTTAAAAACGAAGGGTGATAGGGCTTTTTCTATTGCGGTCCCCCCGTCTCTGGTTGAAAACATATTTTTGTTCCCAGGCATTTTAATTGGATTTTTGTCTATGTTCTATTGTTTTTTTGTATCATCTGTTTTGTTTATTTAATGT
>NC_062519.1:20194479-20199479 GCF_022655615.1 Tachysurus fulvidraco
TATTTAATTTATCACCATTGTTTGCAATCAACGGAATGGAAAGGAACACAGCTTCTACACATGATTCGATTTCTTAGACATTAAATATTTATTCATAGCCATAGTAAAAGAAGGTTTGATGTTTAATCCAGCGTAAAGTTAAAAAAAAAAAGAAATCAGCCCTGTTTTCCACATAACTACCCACCGCATAAGTCTAGATTCCCGATAGCTCATACGGCAGAGATTTAATCTGGCCTCTGCACAAAACAAAACTCCTGGAAGGCCTTGATTGATGATGCTGTTTCAGATTGTTCTAGTATTGCCTCAGCATCAATACTTTCAAACAGGCGGTCTGGCCTGAGCTGAATCCCAAAGCAGACTATGTGTGATATTCCAAAAAAAAAAAAAAAGAAATGGTGATATGAGGATAATCTATTTTGGTAAGTTGTAAAGTGCAGGTGGTGATGAGAAAATGAGCAGTCTGAAAAAAACAACCACCTGAGCCAAGAAATAAAGCATGTCTGAACACACACCATAACACTGTAATGTAAAACCATTTTAATACGACATGACAGACGTGTGTTCGACTTACGTGCATTTTTTTTTACACTCTGTGCTTTGATGTAAATACTTTACCACACGATTGTGAGGTTCGAGCGCGCTCGTAAGCAGTCTTATTGGACGACAATTACAAGAACACCGGAAGCCACAAGAAAAAAACAAATAAAATCAAATAAAAAAACAAAATAAAATCCAGAACACAGATATGTTCATTTTATAACCAATAAATCTCAGAAGCACACTTGATTCAATTATTGTCTCTCTTTCTGCATTCTAGTGGATCAAAAAAAAAAAAACACTTTTAAAGGATGCTTTTGCACAGCCACTAAAATTCAAACAATAATTGAAACGCTCTTTCGCCGATGAGGCACGAATGCAAATGAAGCAGAAGATGACTTAGGTCCTGGTGAAGGACAGATAATCCTGTATTTATCAGCACATGTTATTTAGCCAACATGTAAATTACTGTACTGTAGGCAGGGTATTGTTATGGACACGCGATAAAACAGACTCAGATGCAGGACAGCAAAATAAACAGGGTTTAATAACAAAAGAAACACGAAACATTAACACAAACTCGAGACAGGACGACAGAACAAAACCGCCAAAGACAACTGGATTCTGCTCTGCACAAGGCAATGCGGCACAGTTACAGTAAATAGACAATGAGGGAAACAGGTGTGTGGAAACGGGAGGAGGAGCAGACAAAGGCATATAATGTATATAAGGTATAAAATGTTATTTTGTGTTAACATAAGTAGAACATAAAATTTTACATTCCTAGCATTTTTTTTTAGCTTCCATTCATGTTCTGTATCGTGGTCAATGTCAGGATGGGTCCGGATCCAATCCCTGTAAAATTTCTGGCCATCAATCATCTATTTATGAGCATTCATTCATTCATTTTCTATCGCTTATCCGAACTTCTCGGGTCATGGGGAGCCTGTGCCTATCTCAGGCGTCATCGGGCATCGAGGCAGGATACACCCTGGACGGAGTGCCAACCTATCACAGGGCACACACACACTCTCATTCACTCACACACTCACACACTACGGACAGTTTTCCAGAGATGCCAATCAACCTACCATGCATGTCAATGGACCGGGGGAGGAAACCAGAGTACCCAGAGGAAACCCCCGAGGCACGGGGAGAACATGCAAACTCCACACAAGGCGGATGCGGGAATCGAACCCCCAACCCTGGAGGTGTGAGGAGAACGTACGAACCACTAAGCCACCGTGCCCCCCTATTTATGAACAAATATTGACAATTTAAGAATTTATTTTTTTTGTAAGTACATGAATCAGAAGCTCCTTCTAAAGGTCTTCTAAAGCTACAATGAAGCTCAATGTCTTCGGCCGCTGTACTATGAAGTCGTCAGTAGGTGTTCCTCCTACTGGTTGCCATAGTCACAACGTTTCAATCAGTGGGTTGTGTAACATTCAAAATGAATCATTCTCTAGGGAAATGTGTGTATAAATTCAGCAGTGTTTATCTGCATCATATCTTAGTCCTATTGCCCAATATATGCAGAATGTTAACCTTTTCTTTATTTCACTAGCGTGGACACACCCACATCTAGTTGCTAAAGATCGCCATCCCTCATTCTCATTGAAAATGAATGATTTCTGGTCACTTTCTCACCGCGACTCATGGCATTAGTGGGCAGCACAGTGGGGCCTCACGGCTCCTCATGGGTTCTTTGGTTTCCTTCAACTGTCCCAAAATGTCCCAGTGTGAATTGACTAGTCTATATTACTCCTAGGTTTAACTAAGTGTGTGAACCTGTGTGTTCATGGTCCATGTATCTCGCCTTGTTGGGATAATCTCCGGGTTCACCACAGCCCTGACCAGGACTATGAATATGACCCGGAATATGAATCTACTGAAGTAGATAAAAGTACTGAATGTTTCTGACTGTCATTTCAGTGCAACTGGATACTTAAACAATTGTTTAATAAAACTCTATAATTAATAGTAATTAATAAAGGTGAGATGTGATGATATTTTTACTAACGCTTTAAATAAATATTTTAATCAGACTCGGTTTCACTATATTAATTAGTTGAAGTCTCCCAGTAGAATAGTGATCTAGGATGCTCCAGATGTTGCCTCACATTCTGATGACCATGTTTAACTGACATCCATCTGTCTGTGACTCTCAGCCTGCTTCAGCCTTCAGGAAGAATTATTTCGCATGACACAAGTCAGTCATGGCTGTTCAAACCTTTATAAAACTAAATGATTAAAATTTTCTCATTAGGCTTGTCTTGTCAGTTTAGTCTTCCTTCACTAGTTTAATTTCATTACTAGATCAGCTCAGAATCACGGTGAACAATCCCAAAAGTGTGAAGGTATTTCTTGGATAAACGATCAGATCACAATTATATAATGTGGACTTTTATTTGACGGATATCGGTTTATTAAATGTCATTATTCTGATGGACCAACAGAACAGAAAGTCGTCACACCTCTCGAGTGAAGTTGAGATCTGTTGGTCGTGTTTAAAGGTGGGGTCTCCGATGTTTGAAAGCCGATGTCGACATATAAAATCACCAAAACAAACACGCCCCTAACACAAACGGGTCCCACCCCTGTATTGATAGCTCCGCCCACACATACATACGTAACCAAGGCGACTAACAGAAAGAAATGTGTCTTTATCATAGCTGGAGGGAAGAACAATACGATTGTAGATAAACAAACAAACAAAAATGCCACACAAGCATAATCATGTAAAGGACAAAGGCATATATTAGTTCTGTGTAACAAAGCAAAACAGCGTTTAGCTCAGGAGTTATTGACTCGGGAAACTCCAACCTGTGAATATGTGGCCAACTTCCTGCTCCTTCAGTTCTGTCCAGCGCTGGAAAGCTGATCCTATATTAACACGTCCTACTTCTTGCCTTATCGTAAGTCTTTCTTCTCTTTCTTTCTTTGTTTTTATCCTCCATGTCAATGTTAAAACCGCTTTCTGCTAATGTCACACATGCGCACTGAACACTCTCTCTGCCCATATTGACAAGAAACGCCCCTTTCTGCTCATTGGCTACACATTTGTTTTGTATTTTGTTTTGATATTTGTTTATTATTCGGAGCATTTCTCAAAAATCGGAGACCGCACCTTTAATGTGATTTTTTATTATGGGGGTCCGTTAAAATCAAGAAAGATGTATGTAGATTCTCTGTGTTTCTCATTCAACCTTAGACAACTCTGGATGTGTAAGAAATAGAATAAGTAGTAATCAGAAATACAGTTGTGCTCAAAAGTTTGCATACCCAAAAAGAAATTGCTAAACATTGTCATTTATTTGGAAAGTATGACAGATAATACAGAAGAATTTTTTCATATTTAATGATCATGGGCATGTGAAGTCATTCATTATCACATAACGTTGTTTGACTGCTTATAATTACTGAACTCACCTAAACAACCTGATCAAAAGTTTACATCTCCTTGAATGTTAGCCACATTATAAACACAGAGGTCGACACACAGAGCTTTAAATTACTATTAAAGGGACGTTTCCACACTTGTGACTCATTGTAATTGTAATTAGTGTCTGTACATAAATAGGCAGTGAGTTTCTCAGCTCATGAGGTGATGTACTGACTTGACTGGTTACTGCACCATGGGGAGGACTAAAGAACTTCCAATGGACCTGCATAATAAGGTAGAGGAACTTTATAAAGCAGGAAAACGATATAAAAAGATCTCAACACTTGAAATTGCCAGTCTGTGCTGTTTAAACTCTGATAAAGAGCTGGAAAATTAGAGGTTCTGTTGATACTAAGCCACAGTCTGATAGAACAAAGAAGATTTTACCCACTTCTGCCAGAAGAATTGTTCAGGATGCAAAGACTCCTTGGAGAATCATGTAAAGCATGGAGGTGGATCTCTGATGGTTTGGGGCTGTGTGAGCTCCAGGGCACCGGGAAGTTAGGAGAAATTGGAAAGATGAATGCAGCATGTTATCAGAAAATACTGGCAGATCATTTACATTCTACAGCATGAAAGCTGCATATGGGACGATCTCGGATGTTATAACATGACAATGATCTAAAGCACAAGACAAGGATGATCCTCTAATGGCTACAGCAGATAAAGGTGAAGGTTCTGGAGGCCATCACAGTTTCCTGACCTCCATATCATACAGCCACTTTAAGGAGATCTCAATCATGCAGTTTGTTCAGGACAACCAACAAATTTACAGGAACTGGAGGCATTTTGCCAAGAAGATTTAGCAGCTCTACCACCGGAGAGAATTAAGGACCTCATGCACAATTATTACAAAAGAATGCACGCTAACATTGATGCTAAAGGGGGCAACACACCATGTTAAGAAGTAAAGGTACGTAAACTTTTAAACAGAGATTATTTCCTTATTGTCTTTTATGTTTAGTTTGATGATTGTTCCATTCTGTTATGTCTTACATAGTAACTTGAGTCCTATAAG
>NC_062519.1:20204479-20231979 GCF_022655615.1 Tachysurus fulvidraco
CAAATGATAAACAATGAAACAGGAATTGAGCAGAGATCAGTATTCAAGAGAGCACTCCCTCAGGCAGTGGGTAGGATGGGTGTCCATCACAGTTACACGCTTAAGACACATGAAGTGTTGTATGATATCGTATTGGATGCTGCTAGCATTTGCAGTAATATCAGGAAGTGATTTAATATTTTCCCTTTAGCTGGAAGTCAGTAGTAGAGTCCTGCGCGGGACTGTTTTTATAAACCCGCACCCGCCCGCTCCCGCTGAATTTCTGACCAGGACCGCCCGCGCCCGCAAGCTGCGTGTTCCACTCCCGCCCGCACCCGCAATGTTTGTGTCCACTCCTGCCCACTCCCGTGGATTTTTTCTTGAGAGCTTGTGAAAATTTTTATTGTATACAAATGATCAGACTAATTATTAGTTCAGGCTAATGTCCAGAATAACAGAATTAAACATGAATGCATTTAAATAAGATAAATTAATACTAATGCTAATAGTAATCTTCTCAACGTCATGTGTTGACGCCATTCTTATTATTAGGCTACATGCCAAATCCCACCGGGTCCCGCGGATCTCCCGCTAAATTTTCTGACCGCCCACTCCTGCCCGGGGCAAAGGTAAAATCGCCCGCTCCCACAAGATTTGCGTTGGGTCCCGCGGGTCCCGCTGGAGCCCAATCCCAATGCAGCCCTCTAGTCAGTAGCTTCTCTCCTAACTGCTTCAGATTCTACACTGCATTCAGTGGGACAGGATCACTGGATCACTGGATCGCTGGATCACAGGATCATAGGATCACTGGATCATAGGATCACTGGATCACTGGATCATAGGATCACTGGGTCATAGGATCACTAGACAATAGGATCACTGGATGGAGTATCTTCTATCAATAAAAATGAGACATGCACACATTCTGTTAGAGAAAGGGCCTAATGCAATGCAACTTAGAATTATAAGAGCAAATGAAGCTAGAACTGATGTAGAGCTTCAGTCCAGTCTAGAGCTGTCAAAACATTTTTTGGGTTTGAAAAACACAGACGAACATGTGATTGTTGATGGACTTAATTGTTTTTATTTAATTATTTTATGCTATTCTAAAAGGTTCTAATATGTTTTCGAGTAAGTGAAAAGAAAAAAAAAATCATAATTTCTTTTCATTCATTCATTCATTCATTCATTCATTCATTCATTCATTCATTCATTCATTCCAGGACTACGGTTTACTGTCGTCCCTGAGAGTGTGAGTTTTCCCAATGAAAACTCACAGGCTGCAGCATGGCAGTGATCTGAGCTCACAGCTTTCCATCATCAGCAGCCCCATGATTTAACAACTGACCATCACAGCCTTCATCAGACTGATGTCGAGATGATTGTTCTGATTCAGACCCAATTACTGTTTACATACAAACCGTAGCCTAGACTTTACATAAAAGTACAGGGTGAGTTTTCTCAATTCTTTGAAGCAGCATGTGAACATTTTATGTTTTACCATCTTGAAACGTTTTGCCATGTAACATCACGTAAGTTAATAGGATTCTTGTGGTATTTTGCCAGAATGTGTTGTTGTCGCTCCATGGGGCATTTGAGCATTTACAATAAACCAAGCAAACGTACTGCATCTGAACACGAGAAAGTTCGATAATTACAACAAATAATGTGACAATACTGAGAAAAAAATTTATTAAAACAAAATAAAAAAGTGAAGAAAACAGCAGTAATGTGTGGTTTAGACCAGTGGTCCCCAACCCCCGAGCCGCGGACCGGTACCGGTCCGTGGACCAAATGGTACCGGGCCGCACAAGGAACATACAATTATTTCCATTTTATTTACTGTGGTGTATTTCTCTCGGGTTTGTGCGACTTTCCATGGACGAGAGGTTAACCGGGAGCTGAGAGACGTCACCTAAAGCCGCACCGATACCGCGCATGCGCAAAATATCGCTCTTCTCTGTGTTCACCGGTACTTTGTCATGTTTAACAGTGCTTGGTGTATATTGTGTTTGCTCAAATTTAACCCACAAATTAGCAAAAGTGAGCACGAAACAGACGTCGTTAGAAAGTTAGAAACTCTGCCGTTGTTCTGGATTAAAGTCATGGCGGAATACCCTGAGATTGTCACCACAGCACTTAAATCCCTATCGTCATTTACGACATGCTATCTGTGTGAAGCGGGGATTTCTGCAGTGATGGCAACCAAAACAAAACAACGGAATAAACTGGACATAAGCAACACACTTCTGGTGTCATTGTCTCCTATTACCCCAGATGGAACTGTCTCGTTGTAAAGAAACAAGCTCAGGGTTCTCATTGATTTAGCGTTGTAGTGAGCTAAAAAGGCAGGTTTAAATACAATTAATATTTTAATTTTACTTTAATTGTATAGCCGCCACAATACAAGACATTACACAAGAGCATCACTGACCGGTGTACATACTGTATATTCTACAGTACATGTGCAAAAATACTAGAATTAACACTTAATATAATAGCAGCAGTTATATGAGGAATTGTGCAAAATAGCAATTGACTGAATTTGTAAGACAACATGTGCAAAGAGCAAAAACAGCATGTAAACTGTTTGATATGGTGGTGCAGTGTGTGTGTGTGTGTGTGTGTGTGTGTGTGTGTGTGTGTGTGTGTGTGTGTGTGTGTGTGTGTGTGTGTGTGTGTTTTCGGTTCAGTTTAGTTGTTGAGGAAGGAGTCTGTGGAAAGAAACTGTTACACACTCGTCATGAGGCCCAAATTGGGAACCTGCCCACTGGATCCACTCCCTTCCACTATACTCCATCTCACAAGAACCTCTGCCCTTCATCACCACTATCATCAATGTATCCATAACATCTGGTCAGGTACAAACTACTTTTGTACCCTGGGTGTCCCAGGGTGTCTGCTTGAGATGTATGTAGTCCAGTTGATTGTCCAAGGAGCAAACGTTAGCACGGACAACCACCCACGTTCCGTGCTGTAATAACGTCTGGAGGTTGTATTTATTGTATTGGATCCCGAGTGGCCACTGAGCACCGCTGCCTCTGCTGCCATCTTGGAAGTTATCCTTAGGGGGATTTCTGTCTGAAACATAAGGTGATGGGCACCAGGAACCTCAGCATGGTACTGAACCCACCAAACCTCCTTACTCTTAACTCTTGGGTCAGTAATTGTTCATGAAGTAAATTAACCCACGTTTTTTTTGTTTTTTTTTGTCGACCACATCATTAATTTCCACATCAGTCATGTAGCATGAGTGGCAGCGATGCCACACCGCGACGCTGAATAGAAGCGAGATACCTTACCGAGCAGAATAGCAGTGAGTCGATATTTCAAACGGTTCAATAGAATCAAGTGTGTGTGAAAACGAACTGATCACATTCGGATTTGGACTGAAGCAAACATACGCTGTGTGAAAAGCCACTTTACATTTTCTTGTTTGAAGATGGCGCTGGTGAGGTCGCCGCCATCACGACTGCACCGACCCTATTGTTATTCTCACTAATATTTTTACGACAGTCGTACAAAGCATTTCACTACGTCACTATGTACGATTGTGTACAATATAATTTAAATCTGTTCCTTTATCATAATTTCAATACACGCATTTCGTCGCACCGCCTTGAATTAAAGGCATTATTCTTACCTAACGTGTGCCTCTGAAAGTTTTGACATGTACTGTATGACAGGATTGTGTTAACATCAGATGACAAAATTGTCCTTCTGCATGAATTCTCTCACCGTTTTTTTATTTTTTTTATTTTTTATTTTAGCACACATGACTTGTTCTGTGAAAAGAGAACTGAAATGTAATTTCTGCTTCAAATATGTATCTGTCATTGTTCTTTGGATTGTGCTTCTTTATATCCTCTCTGCTCACTAACTCTGCAGCATTTGGGCACACCGACCATGCCAAGTCTCACCAGCCATGGATTGTATTTTCGAGGGATTTATTACTAAAATGAAAACACCACTAGCACCTATACTGTATGTGTGTAAGATGAATATTTGCACATAAAGCTAAAAAATGACCATAAAAAAGCAGCCACTGTTCATAATCTATGCTAATTTAACTCTGACACTTTAAATTTAAATGACTTGAATCGTTTTATTTCATATTTCATATTTCTAAATGTATTTATTTATTTTTCTTTCTATCATTCCTAGATAGGCAAAAACTCTGAGTTAATGGAGTTTATACACCTGATTACCACAAGGTGACAGCTGGTTTGGCAGTTGTCAATAAAACCACCCCTGATAAATTAACACCACACAGTCATTCACTCTTAAAGGACATTCGCAGTTAGCTGTAATTGAACGCTTAAGTCACGTAGCCATATACGCACGACTGCTGAATTAAATCGTCCTTGTATGTCGGCTGATATCGGGCAGGACGAATTCGAGTAAAGATGACCAGTGCGTAAAGATGTAAAATGGGCCCATTATATAAGTTTTATAATGCCATGTTAGACATATTCCATGATTCAATTATGAAAAAAAAAGGTTCTTCAAAGTTTCAGAATGTGTGCTAGACTACATGTGATTGGAGTAAGGAGACATTTCTGACGCAAACAGATATATTGATATTAAACTTTAAATAAGAGCCTTTTTACACCTGGTCACTTCATGTGTTGTCTCTGATCCGATAGCTATCTGATTTGTCAAAACTGTTCCGTTTACATCAGGCCACATAAATGTGTCTTGGCGAATCGGATATCGATCCGATCTTTCTAGTCCCGCCCAAAATGCTAATATATTTTACCTCATTTCCAGGGTAATTGAAACAGAACACACTTTGGTGTATGTGGTTTTCAGAATGCAATCAAAAAAAAAGACAAAAAAACTCGTTATGACGTTTATGTTACAAAAAACATCGTTTACACTTTGCTGCGTTTTCGCTGGCGGCAGCAGCGCATTTTTAAGCCCCGACGAGAAGCCTGGGTGAAATATCACCTGCGAGTGACGTACTTCCGTTTGGGAGGAGTATAGCGCTGACGTATGTGGCTTGAACAACCACATTCATTTACACCTGTCCAGTTTCATCTGAAAGGCGTCCCAGACCACCTCCTGAAGGGGTTTGTACCATCGGATTTATATCCGTCTCCAAAACGTTTCGGAGGGCATTTAGACTTGGTCTCTTACCCTCGGGTAGATATCGGATCACAGAAAACGCAGGAAGTGACCAGGGGTAAAAAGCCCCTAAAAGTTGATGTTTAATATTAGATTAAGAAAGGTTTCGAATTAAAATAGGATTTGGTTATGACACAGAGCTAAATTTTAATTCACATCATCACCTGTAATAAACATCCCCATACACCAGTTTGTTTGCCTCTCACCGCTGTGTGGACACCTGACTATGATCTTGTATGTGACAAACATCACAATAGCATCCAGAGATCTTTAATGTATTTTTATCAGACCTCAGATAGTTTGCTGAATGAGCTCAGTCCATTCTGCTGAAAATCACTACTGAGTAACCTTCTTTTTGAATAAAAACAATTTAAAGATGAGATTTGTTTAATCAAATCTTTATTTCACTTCTCACCAATTATATTTAAATAGTTTCATTTCCACAACATTAGTTAAGGATATTAATGACACTTTTTTTTACTGAATTCTTTGCCCATTTTATAGAATTCTAATAGATCTCACAGGACATGGTATAAAATATAATATGTAGATCTATATTTCATTAATAACCACATACACACTAATATAAAATGAACATTTACCTTCTATCTGCAATTATCGATATTTTATGTTCTTGACCAATTATATCAATACTGCAAGTACAGGCAACGTCAGTGAGAAATCACTGTTGATAATGTAGCACTGGCTATGAGGTTTTCTATTAAACCGATATCTCATTAATGTAAAGAAAATGTTTTTTTGTTTTTATTTTTAATATAACTAACATTCTACACCACGTTTTATACCACGATTTCATTATATTACTGTTTATTACAAACCATTAGGTATGTGGTAGGCTAGTGGTTAAGGTGTTGGGCTATCAATCGGAAGGTTGTAAGTTTGATTCCTACATCCACTAAGCTGCCACTGCTGGGCCCCTGAGCAAGGCCCTTAACCTTCAAATGCTCAGTTGTATAAAAATGAGATTAAAAAAATTTAAGTCACTCTGTATACAAGGGCGTCTGCTAAAAATGCTGTATATGTAAATTTGCATATCAGTACAGACAACCTACAGAACCTCACTGACTTTATCCACTTTACACCTTCTGGTTAGATCTCGCTGTATTTCTTCTGCACGGTGGCTTAGTGGTTAGCACGTTCGCATCACACCTCCAGGGTTGGGGGTTCGATTCCCACCTCCGCCTTGTGTGTGTGGAGTTTGCAGTGGAGTTTGCATGTTCTTCCGTGCCTCGGGGGTTTCCTCCGGGTACTCCGGTTTCCTCCCCGGTCCAAAGACATGCATGGTAGGTTGATTGGCATCTCTGGAAAATTGTCTGTAGTGTGTGATTGTGTGAGTGAATGAGAGTGTGTGTGTGCCCTGTGATGGGTTGGCACTCCGTCCAGGGTGTATCCTGCCTCGATGCCCGATGACGCCTGAGATAGGCACAGGCTCCCCGTGACCCGAGAAGTTCGGATAAAGCGGTAGAAAATGAATGAATGAATGAATGAATGAATGAATGAATGAATGAATGATTTAAGCTAAAAGCGTTAAATAAGCATAAACATTTGCTATATTGTGCAACCGAATCATAATTAGCCCTGAATTTATTTATTTATTTGTTTTTAATTAATTAGAATTTTATTTTTTCATTATGCTTAAATTTTTAGATCTTAATCTTTGCCTGTGTGTGGAATGTCTTTGCTAAAACTTTGTGATAATGTACATCACCGTGTTCTTACTTGGCACCATTGAAAAAAAAAATGTTGTATAATCTGCTTTGCTTTTCAACTGGATTATGAAGTGATTATAGAAGCTGTTGTGGCTCTCAGATGCAATGCAAACAAAAGAAGTAGATTACGTCGCTAATGCGTTTAGGAAGAAGTCAAGCTTGTGTTCCGTTTTTTTTGCAATCTGACACTCGAGTCTGTTTAATCTCTGAACGCTGAAGAGATTATGGAGATGAGGATGTATTAATACTTCAACTTTCTAAAAGGAATTAATCAGAATCATCCATGCGATGAGGGGGAAAAAAATGAAAGAAGTGGTTTTATTTTAGTTTTTAGGTCCTCAGATTTCACAAAAGCTCCATTCCTTAGACAATGTCTTTATACGGAGCTGTTACGTATACAGGACACGTGTCTCCAGTCAGTAATGACTACCAAAACAACATTGTCTAGGATTCAACCCCCTTCATGTGTATGTGGAGTTTACATGTTCTTCTCATCCTTCTGAGGTTTCCTCAGGGTACTCTGGTTTCCTCCCCCAGTAAAATCACATGTGTTGTAGGCTGATCTCTAAAATGTCTGTAATGTGTGAACCTTACTACCCTATCCAGGGTGTCTCAGCCTTGTTCCCCGAAGTCCCCTGGGGTAGTTCCCAGATTGGTTTAGTTAGACTGGGATAGTTCCCCATGACCCTGTGTACAGAAAACAGAATACTTTTATTTTTTGCTTCATATACATTACAGCACAGTGAAATACTTTTCTTGCATGCCCCAACTTTGAATATTGGGTCAGAGCACAGGGTCAACTGTGACCCGAGAAGTTTGGATATGCGGTAGAAAATGAATGAATAAGTGGATTACATAAAACTGTATGTCAGGACATAATGCAATCTGCAATGGAAAATGAAACCACATACAATTCATCGTTAGTATGTTGGGATTTGATTAAAATGGTTTTTGTCTTGTTATTTTCTCCACATCCCCAAAATTCCACTATATCCGTCAGAATCACACAATCAGATCCCATTTCATCTCCTCTCATTGCTTATGCCAGGATAGCAGATTGTTGTAAAATCCTAAATCCAATCACTACTTTCTTTCCCTGGATAATCCTGTCAGTTGGTGGAAACACTCCGTCCCGATGACTATGTAATACTTCATTTAGCAGCTACACCTGTCTATTGTGGCGTACAAGCATGATTACGGTGCTATCAAGCAAAACTAAACATGTTTATGGAACAGATGTGGACGGCACCTGCAAGAACAATACAGCTCCGGTTTACAGCTCATCAAAGCGTTATATCTGCTGCCTTCTGAGGGACTCCGGCGTTCTACTCCAATGTCCGATGTTTGTTGTAAACATATTAAATTCGGTTAGAGTTTTTATTGTTGCTAAGGGAGTAACACGTTTCAGAAGACTGACAGAGAGAATGTTAATTAATCTAACATTGATTGTAATGAATAAGACTTTTTTTTTTTTTTTTTTACGATGCCAGCAGATGCTCATCCATCCAGTTCTAACCTGCCTACAGATCCAGACTAAGATGAATGGGGCTGAATTTCACTCTGTTCTACTCATTAAGGTTTCATTTACCTTGAGTGAATATTGCCAAAATAATTTAAGGCTCATGAAGAATGCAGTTGCCATCGCACATGCCTCACTTATCAAAGAGCGCAAACGACTTTGCTCCATAACCCACAGGAAATGTTGGAGAACAAGGCATAATTGATAGACGCTGTCAGAGGAGCTAATTAAAAGAGACTGAGAGCAGTATGTCATGATTATTGATGCCTGTTGACAGATGGATATATTTAGTATAGTCTCATTAAACCGGTGTTTCACAAACGGATCCGCATGCTCACCAATAACCGTCTGAAGTTCCACTTTCCCACAGCTCCTAATAGATCAGACACAAGGAAGAAGTGCTGCTAAAACATTCCTACAACATTAAAGATTTTAAGAGGGATTTTTTTAAACTAACAAAACATTCTTAAAATAAGTAAAAAAAAAAAGTTTCTTAGTTTAAAGCTGAGAAATAAAACTGAAGATTCTTAGAGAAACTCTTAGACATAAGTAATGTCTTAATTACGAAAGTGACAGATCGAACTTCAGACCTTTAGTTTGCGAGGTGTAAAAATAAACAGAGTAAAAATAAAAATAGGCTTTGGAGGGCGACAGAACACGACATGGGCAGAAGCGTGACAAAAACAAAAGAGTACATAATACAGAAGCTGCATAGTATAGTATAGTATAGTATAGTATAGAATAGGTCAGGTGATGTGCAGGGGCTGATGGGTAATGTAGCCGTAACCACAACAACAAACACGATTACGTCCAAATCATTTGTTTACTTTTCTATCTTTCATGATTTGAGGCAGACGTTAGAAGACATAATTGTGTTCAGGACAATGGTATCAGTTGCCATGTCAACAGATGATGTCATTAACTGTACTATAGTGATGTTCCAGTGGGACCGGTGCTCGAAGTTAAAACTTTATATAGCAAAAACAGACAAGTATAGAGATTTTATTCATCAATATTCTGTATAGATGAGAGTGTGTGTGTGTGTGTGTGTGTGTGTGTGTGTGTGTGTGTGTGTGTGTGTGTGTGTGTGTGTGTGTGTTGATGAACATCTTGAACATCTGAATTGAATAAAATATGTTTTATTAGCATGCGTAACAAATAGCCAAAAGCACTCCAGATAAGAGCGCTCCAAAGGGGCCAGAGCAAGGAGGAGGAAGACACATTCATTAGCTACATCACACTGTTCAGAACAGTCCCCGAGGGCAGCCTAAAGAGTGATGTCTCTGTTTTTAGATCCTTGACCTGCTTCTGAGAAAATAGAGCTATAATCTGCCAGAAGAGAGCTTTGACTATCCTTAGATTAATTGGATTCTCTTAAATAAACCCAGCAAGGTCAATTTAATCATTCGCTGTAATTACCAAACTGTTGTGTATTAAAATAGATGGAGCTGTAGAGGGTGAAATAGTACAGTGAGTTTACTGAGAAAATAAATTCAGTTGTGTATAGAAGGACCAAAATATACATGCAGCTCTGACCAATATCGCACTCAAACTCGAGAGTCTGCGGCCTCAAAAGGAGTAAGAGAACAAAGAGTGTGTGTCCACTTCATCATCAGCACAGACTGGTGCATCCAAGGCTGAGCAAGGTTTGTCCTTCTCCTGACTATAAAGAACCTTGTGCTGTCCCTCCTTTTCTTTGCTCCCTCTCTACTTCCCTCCCTCCCTGTCTTCCGTCTGTTGGAGCTTTTAATCCTGTACACTTGCCCCTTGTCATGCAGGCGGCGCCGCTGTTGATATGCAGCGTCCTTCACTGTCACCCATAATGTCCACACAAGCGGGCCATCTCATATGGGCCAGATCCTGCAGATTTATGGCCTTAGAGTGGGTTAAGGTGAGCACTTTTCCTTGTTGATGATGTCTACGCACTGATACACAGACGAGAGCCGAGATGAGATGCAGACATCAATAAAATCCATGACGATCGGCAGTTGTAGGAGGCTGGCAAGGATGTTTTTTTTTGTTGTTGTTGGAGTAAATCATGGTGGATTGCTTTGGAAATGAGAAACGCTATTTAAGGGTGACCTTGAGTATTTTGGATATCTCTTCGTGCTTCTGACGCAAACGGCGCTATAAATTCGACTATAAGTTCTTAAAGCTGGATGCTAGATTAGCCTTTCACGGATAAAAGTGTAAAGGAACGAGAGGAGATGATAAAATAAGTGCGGCATCGGTCTTAGTGTTGGAATCGATGCGAATTAAACATAAACAACATCTGGGAGAAATCCAATTTTCTTTTATTGTGTGCTTTGGTTTAAGTCTCAAAATGAAAACGCTGCTGGAAAAGGACTTTTTTTTTTCTGACTAAGTTGGTGTGTGACTAGTCGGTTAATACAGGTTTAACTTATTCCTATGAATATCTGCATGTCAACCTCCTGCTTAGCCTAAGGGACTAATCCTAATATTAGTTCCTCCTGATGATTTTTTTTTTCCTTCTTGCAGCCTACTCAAGGACTTTCTAACTGTCAAATATTGGCCTGAAAATACATTTAGCCAGGTTATTCATAGTTTTAGTGCCAAATCCACAAATGCCTTTTATACAGCTAATAACACTGGATCCCTTGGCCAATATTACTAGGGTTAAAGTGATATAAAGCAGCAAAATGACTGCACAGAGAGGTTAGATGTTAGTATTTAGCACCAGAATCACAAAGTCCCAGTCGCAGGATCTTGGTTTAATTCACACGCTAGCACTAACAGGCTAACACTGGCACCTCAGAGAGCTGGTCCTGCTAACCCCTTTCAAATCTCCTTTAAATTGGGAAACAACTCATAGGATGCTGCCTCCATACAGTCATGAGAAATGTTTTTCACATTAGAAAACACAATACTTCTCATGTTGGTCTATAACACCTAAATGTCCAGATATGATGGAAAAAACTCCATGCACACAAAATTTCTCTTTGCTAGTGTAGCGCCTATGGTATTGAGCCTATGGAAGTAACTAAAGGATGCTAACATCTACCTAGGATCGATGAGAGGTAGGTTGGGCCAAGAGAAGCCCCGATTGAGTTGAACACCTGACAATTTTATTGCCTTCTTACAACAGTGAAAATAAAATGGCACAATAATTTTGAAACAAAAAAAAAGAAAGAAAGAAGAGCTCTTTAAAATAATAGAAAAATAAAGTAAATTCCCCTTAAATGTTCAATCGGTTCCGTAAGTGAATGTGGAATATGGATCTAAAGTGCGGTGAATATGTATTTAAGTAAACATTAATTTCTTTGTCCTCCAGTGCACTTACTGTAACACTACCGTGTGTGAATAATGCCTTAACTGGCACTTTCGATGTAAATCAGGATTCCTCTGGCGACAAATCAACGGCTGCCCACTCCGTTAAAGATCATCTACCAGTCTCGCAGGCTAGGCTCACCATCTCGGTTCATCCGGACTTTCTAGTACTCAAAAAAAAACAAAAAAAAAAACGGTACAGACAAAAACAATCCAGTTCTTTTTTTCCCTTTTCTAATATGAGACCTCATTAACTTCTTTTTCTTTTAAAGTGCATGTTAACAACATTTAGGAATACAATTCAATCTATTAGTCAAGTTACATCTATACTATTCACACTTACAATTTAATTATTTGTAATAATATTTCTGGTTACACATTAATTCCTTTAAACTCCGTCATACATTCAAAAGTACCCTGTTTAACACAGGTTTAACATGGAAATTAATTAGCATAAGCAATAAGCAAAAAAAAACAAACATGGAATTTAACACAATCGTTTACATTAACCATGTACCTTGGATATAATGAACATGTTTTATTCACTCATACTGCATAAAAACAGCAACTACAAAACTAGATCTGTAAAGTTCCTCGCGACAAACTTTGATGTTGGCAGTGACGAAGTATTCGCAAAGGCCGGTGCTTTTTGGAGGCGAATGGACAAAAGTGATTAGGGTTTCTTTTGGAGGCAAGTGGAGTGCTCATCCGAGTACTCTTGAGGACGTTCCCCACATTGAGTGTTTTGATGTCACATGTCCATGTTGTGCTAAATTAATTTTTTTCACGTGACATCACATGGCATCATCAGAATACCTGTGAGGAAGTTCCCCTTATTGTTCTGAGTGTTTTGATGTGCCATGTCAATGTTGTAAAAAGTTTTTTTTTTTCCGAAAGGCCAGTTGGTACACCAATTTAAACCTTTGTTCAGAGTATCACCCTAAAGGAGCTGGCCAAGTTTGGTGTAGAGAGTTCGAAAGCTTGCAGAGTTATAAACCTCCAAAGTTTATAATGGGAGTCTTTGGGGGGAAAAAGGCCAATTTGAGACCCGGTACCGGAAGTACCGGTACTCGGATCGCTTAGAAAAATAATAGCAAAAAAAATCAGACCAGGATCTGCAACATATCCGAATTTGGTGCATGTTGCTCGAAAGTCCTAGGAGGAGTTAGTCTTGATATATTTTTATCTAAGTTTAAATAGGAAAACAGAATGTTGGCTTCTACAAATAAATGACGTAATTTTTTCATGCTATTCCGAACCATTCTGTTCTACTTACATGCTAGTGCACCGATGCTAATGAGCTGCACCCTTAGCCACCCCTTAGCATTGTAACACCACGAAGCATAACTAAGTAGATAAACCTTATGTAATTATAAGGACACATCATTCGTTTGGATTTTGCTTTACAGATAACTCTGCCAATACTCCGACTGGTTTTTACTTTTAAGGTAATTCCCCAATAACATTTTAGCACACATGAAAAGTAGCGTCATACTTAGCAAAATGTGCTTCCACTCACCGGAGTTTCAATTGTTTCTACTTGGAATTATTTCCTGGGTTTTCTGCTTTCTGTTGGTTGTAGAATTTTAAAAGTTTTATTATGTCGGCAAGGTTTCGAACTGTCTACATCAAACTCGGCCAGCTCCTTTAGGGTGATACTCTGAACAAAGTTTGCCTTTCGGTTCTCCGACCCCCAAATATGAAAAACAAAAAACTTTTTACAATATGGTCATGTGACATATAAAAACACTCAGCAAAAGGAGGGGAATTGTGTCACAGGTTTTCGAATGACGTCACATGCTCGTCTCCACTTGCCTCCAAATGTTTTGGCACCCTAGTGCTCCACTAGGTTTTACAAGTTTTATGTCCACTTGCTTACAAAAAGCACCGGCATTTGCGAATACTTGCCTCGTCAAAGCCAACATCAAAGTTTGTTGCGACGAACTTTACAAATCTAGTTTTCTGCTGGCATTCACTAGGAGAGAAGTAGCAAAAAGAAGGAAAGATGCTGATAACCATATGGTCTAATCGAGTCAGTCCCCCCAGCTCCCTCTATGGTTGGGAGTGGAACTACAATATAGTAGCCCTTATTTCTCTATGGGTTACACTAGTCTGCAGAAATGAACACATTAACCATGCTGCGTTCAAGACTTGTAATTCCCTGTCATTGTAATTCCCTGTCATTGTAATTCCCTGCCTACAGCCAAATGTCTACTTGGGGTATACTCATTTCAATTACCCGATACTTCCCTGTTTAAAGGACAGTAACGTCATTACATCGACATGGCCGCTGTGAATAGTGTATAAACGCTCATTTCTCTTCTTATGAATGATTTTTTTAGCAATAATAGCTTTACATCTGATTTTATACAGACACAGTATTTGGTTAAATCTATAACACTGACAATTTGTTGCTGTGCTGCAATTTTATGTTTGTATGCTGCAAATGTGTGATATTCAGCTTTTCCTCTGAAATCTTCTTCTACACTCTCTTTTGCAATGCAATTCACTCTTTCTCTTATTTCCTGGAAACGTCTCCTGTGCCATCTTTTGTCATCCTCTCCAAACTTCTTTAAAATAGATTAATTTAAAATTTATAATATTATATATCTATCCCTATCCCTAATGAGCAAGCTGGAGGCGACAGCGTCGAGAAAAAACTCCCTGAGAGGACAGGAGGAAGAAACCTTGAGAGGAACCAGACTCAGAAGTGAACCTCATCCTCATCTGGGTGACACTCTACAGTAAATAGTGTAAATGTAAATAATGTCCTTTCTACAGCAGTTTATACATTAACTCTGGTTCACTAGGTTACATACTTAAGATACCATGAGCCTAAAACACTGCTTAAAGTTTTTATTATTATTATTATTATTATTATTATTATTATTATTATTATTATTATAAACATATATGCAACAAACAAGGAAAGAAGTGCTAGTTGAAGTGTTTCCTGAATAAGTAGGTCTTCAACCGCCGCTTGAAAATAGCCAGTGTCTCAGCTGTCCGGACCTCTAGGGGAAGTTCATTCCACCACTTTGGTGCCAGAATAGAGAAGAGTCTTGTAGTATACTTGCCTCTTACCCTGAGAGATGGTGGGACCAGTGGAGCAGTGCTGTAGATCTGAGGGTGCGGGGTGCAGTGTGAGGAGTGATGAGGGCTTTGAGTTAAGAGGAAGCTGGTCTGTTTTTGGCTTTGTAGGCCAGCATCAGGAAAGAGAACATAAGTTGTGTATCATCAGCATAGCAGTGGTAAGAGACCCCATGTGAGGAAATAACTTCACCAAGAGAGTGTGTATAAAGGGAGAAAAGAAGAGGACCAAGTACTGAGCAAACCTGAGTGACTTGTGATGGTGGTAAGGAGACAACATCCAGACATCCCAGTTCACCAAACACTCTATGACCGTGAACCCTCCAGATCTGCTCCTTTACCTGAGAAAAGCTATTCATAAAAATCTAAACTAAAGAAATGTGTGTTGAGCTTGGACTTAAATACTGAGACTGTGTCTGAGTCCCAAACACTAATTTATAGATTAGTAAAAGTATTTTATTATCAATGCAAAACTTAACTGGGAGCCAATGCATTGAGGATAAGATAGGATTGATATGTTCATATCTTCTAGTTAGGACTCTATCTGCTGTGTTCTGGACTAACTGGAGCTTGTTTACGCTCCTACTGGAACATCCAGACAGTAAAGCATTACAATAATCCAACCTAGAGGTAACAAATACATGAACTAGTGTTTCTGTATCATGTAATGACATCATATTTCTTATCTTAGCAATGTTTCTGAGATGAAAGAAGGCATTGTGGTATTATTTATGTGAGCTTCAAATGAGAGACCGGTATCAATAATCACACCGAGGTCTTTTACTGCTGCACATGATGTAATAGAAAGACCGTCCAGAGTTACTCTGTAATCAGAAAGATTACTTCTGGCTCTCTGTGGTCCTAGTACAAGAACTTCTGTGTGTCAGAGTTAAGCAGGAGAAATATCTGGCTTAGCTGAAACATATAGCTGTGTGTCATCAGCATGGCGGTGGAACACTGATTTCCATTGAGACACAACCCTGATCAGATGCCAGTAACAGGTCATTTACAACATCGATACTAGTAACATATTTATATCCTGATAGATTATTAAGTTCCACTAAAACCATCTGACACGGTGAGATTCTGTGGTCAGTCTGAGTGCTGATTCTCCCATACTGTATAAAGTGGTCAATCGTGTGTTATATAACATCCTTCTCCTTTCAGTTTGGAGTTATTTTTCAGACGTCGATGCAGATGCGGTCAGCGAACATCACAGATAATAGATAATAAAGATAATATAATAAAGATTATATTAGATAAAATCCAAGATCTAGAGTGTCTGAATCATGATATGTGATAAACTTCATTAGAAAGATAACGTGCACATATAGAATAAAGAAAATCATCCCGAAATGCTCAGAATGCCTTATATGATATACTGTATAACTCTCCATCATTACACCATCACAAACAACATGTTTTTATTCGTATGTCCATCATATTATTGATTTTATCCTCAAATTAAACCCATCATGAAGGTCTTTCACTGAGCTGTAAGAATGATTGACATGATGATGTAAGAAACCTTTCAAATATTCATCTAAATACCTTCATTGCTCCTCTCTTCCAGGTCAGCCTTTAAGGCAGCAGCTTTAGAATAATGATGACTTTAATAAACAGGTTATTATAGATTTGTTTCTGATGCGTGAATATGATGCTGAGTATAATTTAATATTGAGTAATGAATCATTCTGGATTTAGAACTGAAACTTTAACAAAACGTTAGAAATGAGACCATGTACTTTTTGTGCATTTGCTATAACTGGATTATTAATAATTATACAGAAATGATTCCCAATTTGATCATAATATTGTGGTTGGATTACAAAGTACATGTTTTTTTTTTTTAAATATGTTCTCTTGTTATTAAGCAGTAATCCATTAATACAGAGATTTGATCAGTTTTTAGTATTCAAAAATGTTTATTGCAGCTCATTTGAGCAAGACATATTATTATTTTTCCCCCTCTAAAATAAATTCATTATTGAGCTGCTTATGCAGATCATTTCGGCTGTCAGTCCGGTGAGCGACAGTGTGTACGTGTAATGACTAAAAGTGCTGTAACCTGTGGCTAAACCTGTATGTTAATAAAACCTGTGTGTAAGGTTGAGTGCAGTAGCTTTGGCCGTGTATTTATTACTTAAACCGGAAACTATTCAATGTACAATAAATAAATGTTTATCCTGAATTTAGATATGTCTATAAAGCTGCTTTGTGGCAATGGCCATTATTAATAATCCTAAACAAATTAAATTAAATTGAATTGAACTCCATGCACACAGGATGGAGGTAGGAATCAGTCTCCAACCCTGGTGGTGTGAAGGACACACGCTGACCGCTAAGCCAGCATTCTAATAAATGTAATGGCCATTCTTCTTCTTCTTCTTCTTCTTCTTCTTCTTCTTCTTATTATTATTATTATTATCATCATCATCATCATCATCATCATCATTATTATTATTATTATTATTATTATTATTATTATTATTATTACTATTATTATCATCTTAATTATTATTATCATCATCAGCATCATCATTATAATTAATTAATTAATTAATTAATTAATTAATTAACTAACTAATTACTTAATTAATTAATCAATCAATTAATTGATTGATTAATTAAATTAAACCATCTCTACATATCGGTTATTATAATATTTAATTTGAATGTAAATCTTCACCCTTGTCCCTTCTTCTGTTTCTTTCCCTTCTTCTCTTCCAGTCTTCATGATCAATAAAGGTCAGTGAGGTGTAGCGATCCTGACTAAATAATTTTTCACTCTTCATCACTGTGGGGGTGGAGGAATAAAAACGCAGTCCTTTCACCCACCGATACTCAGGTTTTCATAACACTTTAGTCACAATGGGCCAATTTGGCACTACAGAGTCATGACACATATGGAAGTGCGGCTGCCTCGGGCTTGAACTGTGAATAAGACACAGATTGGAGTTCTGTCATATAAAGCAGGTTTCTTTTCGATTTCCTGAGAAGTGACACAGTTATATAAACAGGGTCTGTTTTAAATAGTGTGTCACTGTGGCCATAGTCAGTTATATCATTATTTTAATATGCCAATTCTGTGATAAAAAGGTAAACAATCGTTTCTGGACTAATGTAGTAAAAAAATTAGTAATATATATATATTGTCAAAAAATATGTCAAAATATGTCATTATATGAAAAAATACATAATAAATAATCTACACAATATATATATATATATATATATATATATATATATATATATATATATATATATATATATATATATATATTACTAATATTTTTTACTACATTAGTATATATTGTGTAGATTATTTATTATGTATTTTTTCATATAATGACATATTTTTTTGTACTTTATGTTTCTTTGTTCCTTTTTTATTTCTGCATTAAGCAGAAATGTAAAATAAACATATTATTTGCTTGAAATAGGACATTTTAAATCTTTGCAGTTCCCTTTCTGACTATGATACACACATTGCTCCTGAATTAAAAAAAAAAAACATTTAGAGCTGCCTCCATCTTCTGCACCAGCTTTTGGATGATCTCAGTTGTAATATTCACTCACTGCAGCCTGCCTTACATTCTCCCTGACATACAGCTTGCACGCGTTCTATCTCTATCGGATTTCTTGGGAAATCTTCACCGAATCCTCTTCACACCTCTGTTATAACTCTGTCAGATGTCATACGCAGGTCTCTTCAATCAGGGCTGGAGACCGAGAGCTTCACGTCAAGCCATATTTTATGTTGTCATCTTGCGTTTTCTCTTCTTTTTTCCCCCTACCCAGATACTATATCCTTCCTCTTGTGTTAGGGTCAGAACTGACCCGTTTTTAGGTTTTAAATGCTTAAAAGTACCACATAAATTTGTTAATTGTATCAAGGCTTTTTGACTTTGTCAGGAACCTCAATTTAAACAAAATTAAAAAAAAATTTTTTTTTTTACTAAATTTTAAAATGCTCTGGTGAAAATTATGACCTTTGTGTAGTTAGGGTCAGTTTTGACCCAGTTATAATATAATATTATAATACTATAAATATTGTCAAATCTGAAATCATAAACACGCTGTCAGCTCACTAACAATGTCAGCCAACAGCCCACTGACAGCCAGCTTCTTTTCCAAACCTGTGAGCTTTAGTTAGGGGCTTCTCTCTTTGCCCGTTTGTCCCCTTCCCTGAACAAACAAAAGAAACAAACAAAGACGTATACGTCCAGACACCTAAGGCATGCATAAGACCAATTCAGTTTGGAGTTAGTGACTTGCAGAGTACACATCGCCATCTTGGAGCATGCGAAAATGAAAAGACAATTTACGACAAGCCAAGCTCTGGATCATATCTTTGCTGAAAATGAGGCAGAGGACAGAGAACAGCATAGTGATATGGACAAGCATGTTTCTGATGATGAAGATGATGTAAATTATCAACAGAAGACAGACACATTTAATGAGTCTGATGAGGTGGTTGCCAGTGCTGAAGTAACATATATTGAAGCTCAGTACCTCCTGATTTTCATGGCAGCAAACGTCTTAAAAATCTACAGATTTACACTGTGAGTGGCATCCCTGAGAAAAAACAACGAAAATGTGTAGTCCTTGAAATGACTACTGGACTACGGAATCACAATATCACGTGTGACAATTTTTTACCAGCTATGACCTTGGACAAGAACTTCTTAGAAGGAAACTTACCATGGTGGGCACAATAAAAAAAATAAAAAAAACCTGAGTTGGGGCATGGTGGCTTAGTGGTTAGCACGTTCGCCTCACACCTGTGGAGTTTGCATGTTCTCCCCGTGCCTCCAGGGTTTCCTCCGGGTACTCCGGTTTCCTCCCCCGGTCCAAAGACATGCATGGTAGGTTGATTGGCAGCTCTTGAAAATTGTCCGTAGTGTGTGTGTGTGCCCTGTGATGGGTTGGCACTCCATCCAGGGTGTATCCTGCCTTGATGCTCGATGACGCCTGGAATAGGCACAGGCTCCCCGTGACCCATGGTAGTTGGGTAAACGGTAGAAAATGAGAGTGAGTGAGTGAATAAACCTGAGTTGCCCGTTGAAATTTTGCAGGTGAAGCACAGGGCTCCTCTTTCTTCAAAATTCACTTTTACAGACACCAACACTGTTGTTTCATGTTGTCCAAAAAAAAAAAACGGAGTGTTGTACTTACACTATGTCCACTTTTCACAAAGATTCTGCTGTCTCATCACGAAGTGACAAAAAGCCCATATTAATCCTGGACTATAATAAAAACAATGTACTGTAGAGGTGGACAACCTGGAGAAGCTGACTTCCACCTAGACATGCCAGTGAATGACCACACATGCATCTAAAAACACACACATACTCATGCATGTTTTTGCACACAAAGACTTTTTTGGATTTAGTAGTATTAGATTTCTATTGGTTTGATTTGCTTGATTAGTTGTTGTGTGTTTGACCTTGCAAATCTATATTTTGTATCATTACTTGTTCTGCTTTTCATTTTGTATTTGTATTAATGTTCTATTTTTAAAAAAAATATATGGGTCAAAATTGACCCGTAACACCATAGATGTTACAATAGTTAATAAAATTAAAAAAAATATATAAAACAAAAAATGTATAAAACAAATTTATTTAAGAGATGTGTCCTAATACCCATCAGTAATAGTCAGGAAACATAACAATCTTTCATTTATTTATGTAATTCTCTTGAGGTTAATTTTACCACTTTTTGGAATTAAAAACGAAAAGTATGCTGTCAAAAGAAAGGCCCAGGGGCCACACCAAAAATATTAAAACCAATCTTTTTATGGATAAGGAAACCTAACATGGTATCCAAAAGGTAGGAAACAAATCTGATGATAAATAATTGTTTTGAGGCTATTTTATGACTGTTTTAAGACACGGGTCAAAACCGACCCGTTAACATAAGAGATGGTAACAGAAAGCTAACACAAGAGGAAGGATATGTGCTATACAAACATTTGAACTCACCAGTCAGTAAATAGACCTTTACATATTTAAATATAAAATTAGAATGTTTGCTATTTTATTTCCTTTTAAAATTCCACGTAGAGAAGTAAGATTTTATAAATCACCGCTCTGGCAGATTAACTCACTGTAAGCAGTTTTCCTGCCTGAACCTGGTGACAGGTGGTTGTGTGTGTTAAAGGATTAAGATGATAACAGATGTAGCACAATGGGAAGGCTCTTACACGGATCCCAGAGTGTCTGTTTGCATGGTGATAGCCAGTAGGGCACCATCACAGGGTCTGTTACCGCTGCTCTCTACCAGATCTGCTGTTGTGTTTCTCTAAAACAAGCGAGTGTCAGTGAAACCAGATTCTCATATGTTGCTGTTTAAAGAGCACAAACACTGCACAGGACTTAGTGAGTGTTGATGCTGGTGTTGGATAGAATTATATTCCGGTGTGCTCCAGGGCTGTTTTTCAATAGCAGTATGAGAATATCGTTCTTCACCATGTGAACTACTCATTTCAAGGTTCAAGTAGAATTTATTATAACTCAAGTGTAGCTTATTAGAAGCTGTTTTTATGTGTGGCATCAAAACAAACCATGTACTTAATTATATATAATTAAACAATGATGTAGGTAATTAAATATAATTGTGCCAATTAATTAATCAATTATAAACAAAGCACATCTATCTATCTATCTATCTATCTATCTATCTATCTATCTATCTATCTATCTATCTATCTATCTATCTATCTATCTATCTATCTATCTATCTATCTATCTATCTATCTATCTATCTATCGATGTGGTAGCTCAGTGGTTAAGGTGTTGGGCTACTGATCGGAAGATCATTGGTTCGAACCCCAGGTCCACCAAGCTGCCACTGCTGGGCCCCTGAGCAAGGCCCTTAACCCTCAGTTGCTCAGTTGTAAGTCACTCTGGATAAGTCTGCTAAATGCTGTAAATGTAAATATCTATCTATCTATCCATCCATCTATCTATCGGTCTGTCTGTCCTCCCGTCCATCCGTCCGTCCATCATGATCTAGCAGGATACACACAACATACTGTACAAGAGAAGGGGTTAAACATGGCAAAACAACAAGAACAAAATGCTTTAACCGGAGCGTGAAAAAGATCAAACAAATAGAGAAAGGTTTTGAAAGGACTCGGTGGTAATTTTGATTCATCTCAGTGACTCAAACCTTCTGATTTGTTCACTGATTCCTTCAGTGATGCTTGTTGTTGTTGTTGTGTTGTTCTAAAATGTGCATGTCTACACATGCATGAGACTTGAAAATGGTGTTAAATATCTATTTACATTTTAAATGACAACTGCTGAGTTTGAGCAGCAAATTACATGTTCATGAATCATTATAAGGGTTATTAATGATTATTAATTATTATTGTTTGTGCAAACTTAACCAGTGCTCCTGATACATTCTCCCCGCAGCTTGCACCCTACCCTTTTTCCTCTTATTGAACAAGTAACGATTATGTGAACGATTCCTTCAGAAGGTGAGTAATGAGAAACAAATTAGCAGACAGGAAAATATAATCATCATCACAAAATGATGAGACTTCCCAAAACTGAAAAGCTGTAGATGACTCAACAGGAGATGGTAATGAAATAACTTCAGCACGTCACTTTACTGCTGTCATATTAACAGTATTAGTCTTGCACGTTAAGATAACGGACACCAGCTACAGTTTAGACTAGTCGTAGAAATAAATGTGTGTAATTTTCTGTCACCATACATTAAATATCACTCTTTAGATATACTGTAGTGAAACCAGCCTGTATGTTATAGTCTCTGATCAATAAACACCTCAGAAATCTACGTTTGTGAACTCTGACCTGTTTCTGGCTGTAAAGTCAAGCTTGTACAAGGCCCAGGAGAAATCGAGCCCTACACCCCGATGAGATTTGTGATCTGCAGCTCTAATTGAAAATAAATAGCTCACCCTTTTACTCCCACACAAATCTGATGGACTGGAAAGTCAAGCCACAGACGTCACGGCTGTTTAATCTTGTTGCATTCTGGATGTGCAACAAGATTAATTAACCTAATTATACAGCAGTAAGAGCATATGGGAACGCACGCGACTTCCAGTCCTGACAATCAAGCATGGAATAATTATTACACTGATTAAGAATATCAAGCTCTAAAAGCCTTTTCATCATCTGATTTTTTTTTTGTCTTTACAAAAACTCTCGAGACGATATATAATGGCAGACAAGGCTGTAGAACATTTTACTCAGAGCTCTGAATATCTGACATGCCAGAAATCCACTCAGAGAGAGAGAGAGAGAGAGAGAGAGAGAGAGAGAGAGAGAGAGAGAGAGAGAGATGGAGAGCGACAGAGAGAGAGAGAGACACACACAGAGAGAGAGAGACGGCGAGAGAGACAGACAGAGAGACAGAGAGAGAGAGAGAGAGAGAGAGAGAGAGAGACACAGAGAGATGGAGAGAGAGAGACACACAGAGAGAGAGATAGAGAGAGAGCAACAGAGAGAGAGAGCAACAGAGAGAGAGAGAGAGATGGATAGAGACAGAGAGAGACACACACACAGAGAGACACAGAGAGAGAGAGAGAGAGAGAGAGAGAGAGAGAGAGAGAGAGATTGATAGAGACAGAGAGAGAGACACACACAGAGAGAGACACAGAGAGAGAGAGAGAGAGAGAGAGAGAGAGAGAGAGAGAGAGACATATATATAGAGAGACAGAGAGAGAGATGGAGAGACAGATAGAAAGAGAGAGACAGAGAGAGAGAGAGAGAGAGAGAGAGAGAGAGAGAGAGACATATATATAGAGAGACAGAGAGAGAGATGGAGAGACACAGATAGAAAGAGAGAGACAGAGAGAGAGAGAGATATATATAGAGAGACAGAGAGAGATATGGAGAGACACAGATAGAAAGAGAGAGACAGAGAGAGAGAGATAGAGAGAGAGAGATTATGAAACATTTTTTATTAAACATTATTTAAAATAACATTATGATCAGATCATTATTTGAATCTAAAAGCGATAGATGCTAAATGGATGAACAGAAACTAAAGAATCTTTCGCTTCTCCCAGCATGGACGAGTGAAGCAAATGTGAGTCGTTTATGCAGTTTGGCCTGACAGCAGGGTTCTTGATGCTCAGGTACATGGGTCTAATTCTTCAGAAAGGGTCTCCAGTCAGAGCTGTGAAGCTTCAGGCTAATTCCCCTTCTTCACACTGAATAATCTGCCAGCTAGTCTCTTCTCATCCTTTCTCCTAGCCACATTACATTTGTTGAATTATTCAACAGCTTGTTTAGCTCGGACATAATTTATGACCTCCTCTGCTCTCTCTCTCTCTCTCTCTCTCTCTCTCTCTCTCTCTCTCTCTCTCTCTCTCTCTCTCTCTCTCTCTACTTTTCACACAGAAGTGTAACTAACAGATTTGTTGTTCGTCTCATCGTCTTATCTCAGAGAGCCATCAAAACAGTTAATTAAATGCATATTATTGTTTTTTGTTCAATCTAATTTGAACTTTAATTCTAAATTACTCAGCTCCAAAATTAGAGGTGAAAATGTTAATGATTAAATGACTTAATGTCCTGGCGAGATTATGGGAGACATCTAATCTGTTATTGACGTCAACTGATTCTTAAGAAAAGCAAAAAAATAAATAAATAAATAAATAAATAAATTAATAATAATAATAATAATAATAATAATAATAATAATAATAATAATAATAATAATAATATATACTGTATATATCTATATATATATACTCGACTTGATTTGGTAAATAATGTTCAAATGTTCAATATGTAGAAATATACAGTGATGCTGGAGTGAATTTCTATCCATCAGTTCTGGAAGATTAGAAACAGAAGACAACATCTCATAAAAATGTAAAACAAATAAACTTGTGTGCATGATTTGGACAATCATTAATAACCTTAAAACAATTGGAGCTCTAATAAACCTGCCTGGTAGACAACAGATGTGTACGTTGTCCACCCACAGTGAGTAGGATGGTCAGAGTTAACTGTTTCTTCAAGGATCACGACTGGAGGATTGTAGATAGCTTCGTAATTATTGTCGTTCACCAACAAGTCTCCAAATCTATAATTTGATGCAACATTTGGAACAATGGACACCACAATAAATAAAATAAATAAATAAATAAATAAATAAATAAATAACACCAGGGGGGCACGGTGGCTTAGTGGTTAGCACATTCGCGTCACACCTCCAGGGTTGATTCACACCTCCGCCTTGTGTGTGTGGAGTTTGCATGTTCTCCCCGTGCCTCGGGGGTTTCCTCTGGGTACTCCGGTTTCCTCCCCCGGTCCAAAGACATGCATGGTAGGTTGATTGGCATCTCTGGTAAATTGTCCGTAGTGTGTGAGTGTGTTAGTGAATGAGAGTGTTTGTGTGCCCTGCGATGGGTTGGCACTCCGTCCAGGGTGTATCCTGCCTCGATGCCCGATGACACCTGAGATAGGCACAGGCTCCCCGTGACCCGAGACGTTCGGATAAGCGGTAGGAGATGAATGAATGATACTTAAAGCGCTTTCTAACTTCAGGACACTTTTGTAACTGATCAGTTCACTATTTAGAATGAATTGCATTAATAAGTCCGAGAGCTCTGTTAACTATTACAGTCAGATATTTACATAATGTAAAGATTTTTCTTGCACATTGCTGAACATTTCATGTGAAGAGCAGGCAGCCAAATCCAAACCGTGAATCAAACTCAAAAACAGGAACCAGGTCGGCAGAGGAGACCGAACAGCAACATCAGGGATGATACAAAAATGAATAAAAAGTAATAATAAAACAGGAGAAAGAATCAACCACCAACTGGAATAAGGTCACGCAGGCAAACAGTATTTCGCAGTGAACAAGGAAACATGAGGATTTAAATGCACAAACTTCTCAAAGGGCAGAACTGAAAACAGGTGATCAGGAAACAGGGCTGTTATGTGCTATCGCCCAGATGTTTACTGCCCAGATGTTTTCTTACTGTTCAACTTTCAGCTTTTAACAAAAGAACAGTCTAAAAGTTAATTAAAGAGCTTTCCGGGAGGTTTATTAACTCAGAACGTTAATTCTAAAAGTGTTTCTTTCTAATAGCATGTTCTTGTCTGAGGTCAGGAAGAGCATCTGTATGAGAGTCTTATGTAGCGCTATAAACCACATCCTTTAACGATACACAGTTCATTGGAATTCTTCCAGTAACCATTTTAATGACCATCACCTTTTCTGTCTAGCAGAACCACTCAATGTTTATACACAACCTCTTGGTAATATTTAACGTGTTTCTTTGTAACATAAGTGGTTCCTAGAGCTTCGAAGATGGACTCTACCCCTGATTTTCCCTTTTTATCCTGAACAGCCAGACTAGTGACCTTTACTCTATGACCTCAAATAGCACAAACAACTTCCATAACAGGTTAGCTGCCAGCACTTAGCGCACAGATGTGACAGTTGGTCCATTCACAGACTTTTTAGCCCTCTGCAGTTACACAGGAGGTACAAAAGCATTATTTGTGCCATTACAAACTCTATTCCATCGCTCCTATACTTATGTTAGTCTGTAAAAATAAAAGGTAACTGAGAATGTAAGCACACAGTGCTGATCAAGGATCGGGCTTCAAATTGTCATCGCTTAGTCGTCACACATACAGCAAGTGTACAGTATAAGTATGAGTCGCAAATCGAGGGGAGGAAACTGGAGGAAACCCCCGAGGCACAGGGAGAACATGCAAACTCCACACACACAAGGTGGAGGCGGGAATCGAACCCCCAACCCTGGAGGTGTGAGGCGTACGTGCCACCGTTTGCTGCCCCCCCCCCCACACACACACACGCTCTTAGCATCTAATTAATATTGTTCAGAATCCACATAAGACTACAAAAGCATGTAGAAGCTGTAGATCTGGACTAAACACATGGAGTAGGTCGTGATCTCAGGAACTTATTCTGATGAAGATTTATTAATATTCTATTTTGTGATATAGGTTTATTCTATATTATTGGCTACAGATAAAAGTCAGGCAATACAGTAACATCTCAGCAACACCATGATTAGCCATAACCTACTGAACTGCATAGCTGATACGCTTTTCTCCATGAAATCAACATAGTTTGGGGTGTTTTAGATTCAACCTAAAATACGGTTTAAGAAAAGCAAACTTCAACGGTACCAAGGTCTCACCACCCACACATCAGTCATGTCTTATCATTCTGAAAATGAATGCATAATTTACTGAGCTTCAATATGAATTTAGACCCATTCCTCTGATATCTACCTTTGGTCAATTATTTTTTTCTTTATCAATATCTACCATCTATATTACACTGGCTCATTTGCATTTCATAACCAAATACTAATATAAAGTCTTTGTACTGTCTGAACCTTTTATGGTAATGCACCAAAGGTTCTCAGGGCTATCAATTACTCAGTGTGTGTCTAAATGGAGAAAGTGGGAGCTAATTTTCTAGCCGTTAAGGTGACAGGACATACAATCCTTTACAATCATTACCTCACTGATGTGATGACATACTTTCTAAACCCCCAGGCAAGTCATTTAACCTCTGTAGACCTCAGCTGTACAGTTTCGTTGTGACGTTGTACGCTCATTTGACTGAAGCTCAAAGCCCCAAAAAAGATGAGAGAACATGTGGGGAAGTACAGTATGAGGATAACTTACAACTTTGTTTCCCTACACACACTCTGGCCTACAAAGATGGCTGAACTGGACTCCGCTTCCCACAACATATCTGCATTTCCACCAGAAGTTCTGGTT
>NC_062519.1:20234479-20396979 GCF_022655615.1 Tachysurus fulvidraco
TGGGGTTATGAAACACTGAGACTGAATATCTCTAACATAAGAAAAGGTAAACTTCAACTCAGCTATTGCTGTAACCAGAAATACAAATCACTTTTAACATAAGTCTGTCTTTCTGTGTGCGTATTTTAAATTGATTGAGGTGGAATTTTGCTGAAACCAGTCAACCCTTCCCTTGAGAGTCCATGAGCTGTTCTCTGAGCTCCACATTAAATTAAAAAAAACCTCACAGGACCTTTTTCCTTTTATCTTGCAAGAACCTGATGCACACACGTACAGTATTATGAAGCTTTCTGTGTCTATATATATAGTTGCTCTAAAAAGTTTGCATACCTTGGTAGAATTTACAAGATGTGAACCATTTTTTAAAGAAAACATGAGTGAGAAGGCAAAACAAATCTATTTTCTTTCTTATAGGACTCAAGTTACTATGTAAGACATAATATAATGGAATAATCATCAAACTAAACATAAAAGACAATAAGGAAATAATCTCTGTTTAAAAGTTTACGTACCTTTACTTCTTAACATGGTGTGTTGCCCCCTTTAGCATCAATGTTAGCGTGCGGTCTTTTGTAATAATTGTGCATGAGGTCCTTAATTCTCTCCGGTGGTAGAGCTGCTAAATCTTCTTGGCAAAATGCCTCCAGTTCCTGTAAATTTGTTGGTTGTCCTGAACGAACTGCATGATTGAGATCTCCTTAAAGTGGCTGTATGATATGGAGGTCAGGAGACTGTGATGGCCTCCAGAACCTTCACCTTTATCTGCTGTAGCCATTAGAGGGTCATCCTTGTCTTGTGCTTTAGATCATTGTCATGTTATAACATCCGAGATCGTCCTATGTGCAGCTTTCATGCTGTAGAATGTAAATGATCTGCCAGTATTTTCTGATAACATGCTGCATTCATCTTTCCAGGAGTTTCTGTTAACTTCCCGGTGCCCTGGAGCTCACACAGCCCCAAACCATCAGAGATCCACCTCCATGCTTTACATGATTCTTCAAGGAGTTTGAGGGTTTTTCTTTGCATCCTGAACAATTCTTCTGGCAGAAGTGGGTAAAATCTTCTTTGTTCTATCAGACTGTGGCTTAGTATCAACAGAACCTCTAATTTTCCAGCTCTTTATCAGAGTTTAAACAGCACAGACTGGCAATTTCAAGTGTTGAGATCTTTTTATATCGTTTTCCTGCTTTATAAAGTTCCTCTACCTTATTATGCAGGTCCATCGGCAGTTCTTTCGTCCTCCCCATGGTGCAGTATCCTGTCAAGTCAGTGCATCACCTCATGAGCTGAGAAACTCACTGACTATTTATGTACAGACACTAATTACAATTACAATGAGTCACAAGTGTGGAAACGTCCCTTTAATAGTAATTTAAAGCTCTGTGTGTCGACCTCTGTGTTTATAATGTGGCTAACATTCAAGGAGATGTAAACTTTTGAGCACAACTGTATGTGATTACGTGTGATTACGTAAAACATTTTTACCGTGGCCTGGATTCAATTCCCACAGTCTGCACTGCTGGGAAATCATCATCATCATCCTTGTCCTCCGCCTCATCCTTATCATCATCATCATCAACATAAGTCTCAGTGCTGGACAAAATCCTGGACAAAACGGGAGGGTTGCGTCAGGAAGCTCCACACACCGAGCAGCTGAAGGACAACAACACAGTTACAACAAAACTTCTAGTCAGATGGAGAGATGATCATGTATAACTTTCAGGTATAATATTCTTTACAGGACAGGGCCATAAATGTTACAAATCCCTCCTGTAACTGTGTACATTTTTAATTATACCTCTATTTTATTTACAACTCTACAAAGCATATAGCAATAATGGTGCAAGAAAAACATCTCTGCACATAAATGCTGTCTGTGATACCAGGTTCTTCCAGGTAGAGACACTGACACCACCTGAAACTACCTCGGAATGATTTGATCCTGAATCAGTGTGGCACGTTATGAAGCAAAAGGAAAAATGGGTGATGACACTGCACAGAGTTTCTGTATGCAGATCATAGAGTCAAACATATAATGATTTGCACACAAAAAAAAGACGTAAAGTGTTACAAGAAAAGGAGAAATTGCAACAGAACGTGGATCGATGAGAAAGACAAATATCAATGCTAAAGGCGAGGCAGTTTACTCTGAGTCACAACACTTCAGTATCAGTACCGACTATCAGTATAAAGAAACAGAATATTCAGCTCAGTTAGATTCTCTTTGTATGGTGCTTTTAACAGTGGACATTTTCATAAAGCAGCTTTACTTATAATGAGCAAACTAAAGGAGACTTTGGTGAGGGAAAAACTCCCTGAGATAACACCAGGAAGAAACCTTGATAGGAACCAGACTAAAAAGGGAACTCATCTCGATCTGAGTGACACCAGAGAGTGTAATTATAAACCATTTCCCTTCTATAACTGTAGTCAAGAACTGTAATGGTGAATCTAGGTATAAAATGTAAGGAGGTAATCACAACGTATATAAAGACTGGGCACTTAGTGCATGTAGTGCAGTCTTCACTCTTGTGGCAGATGGTAATCAACCCTTGTTAGTGCCTCCTGGCCAACTTGGCTTTACAGTGTCTGTAAAAAGTCCAACTTCCTGTTGGAAATGTTACGTGTCACTATATCTGCAGGTCATGTCATAAATAACATTAGTACAGGATTGTTTTGTCCTGAGCAAAATAGGGTGATAAGTTACCCCTTGGAGGGGGTGACTCAGGGTAACCCTTAAAGGAACACTGTTTATTAACACGCCATCACAGGCATGACCACATGGGTAGAATGGTTAATAGCTGCCACCCTTGAAATAATTCAAGAGGGTAAAATATCCTCTCTGACTGATGGTTCTTCCTTTGGAGAGCATAAACACTTAATGAAACATTTCTATTATCATATTGTGGGCATTTTGACTAACACTACAATGTACATATTTGGAACTATAGCAAGACGAGAGTGAAGATATTAAACAAATGAACTGGTGTAAAGTGGATATTCTGGGAAGATTTATAAGCTGAGTGAGTCGTCAAAGATCAAGTGGGTTTGTATTTAACTGCATCAAAGCATTAGGACCATTTGGTTCCTCAGTCTACACTGCTGGGGCATCATCATCATCATCATCATCTTCAACCTCCTCCTCCATCTCTTCATCATTATCATCATCATGATCCTTCTCCTCCACCTCATCATCATCATCATCATCATCATCATCATCATCAATCTCGTCCTCCTCATAATCCTCCCCCTCCTCCTTATCATCATCATCAACCTCCTCCTCATCATCATCATCAACCTCCTCCTCATCATCATTCTCCTCCACTTCATCATCATCATCAGTCCCCTCCATCTCATCATCATCATCATCATCATAATCATCATCATCAGTCTCCTCCTCCTCCTCCTCATCATCATCAACCTCCTCCTCCACCTCATCATCATCATCATCATCATCATCATCATCATCATGCTCCTCCTCCTCATCATCATCATCAACCTCATCATCATCAACCTCCTCCTCCTCCTCCTCCTCCTCCTCCTCATCATCATCAATCTCCTCCTCCTCCTCCTCCTCATCATCATCATTATCAATCTCCTTTTCCTCCTCCTCCTCCTCATCATCATCATCATCAACCTTCTCCTCCTCATCATCATAATCATCATCAACCTCCTCCTCCTCCTCCTCCTCCTCATCATCATCAACCTCCTCCTCCTCCTCCTCATAATCATCATCATCATTATCAATCTCCTTCTCCTCCTCCTCCTCATCATCATCATCAACCTCCTCCTCCTCCTCCTCCTCATCATCAATCTCCTCCTCCTCCTCTTCATCATCATCATAATCATCATCAACAACAACTTCCTCCTCCTCCCCCTCTTCATCACCATCATCATCATCATCATCATCATCATCATTATATTGTTCATTGTTCATTGTCATCATGCTCATTGTTGGAATCTAACTATTCAGCCAGGGAGGTATTTTAAACAAAGTGTCTTTCTCATTCTGCATTCTTACAGTTTGCTTTCAACATTTTCAATTGCCTTTGCTCGCATTATTTACTGCTGGCTTCTGGGGAAGATGAAATTGAAGACAACACACCGAACTGACAGCTGAATATGATATTTTGTGGTAATCAGCAGCAGAAGAGAATTGCGTGTCCTTTCTTGTTTGAACTTTTGTCTCCTGTTGCCTTTGTTGCATAGCGTTTGTTGGCGGAGGAAGAACGAAGAGAGGTCCGTCGCTCCCTTAATGAGCACTGACGCCATTCCTTCCTTTCCTTAATGGCAAGCTAGAATACCAAATAACCCTGTGTCCATACTATAGAAGTGATATTTGACTTCAATGCAGCCAGTAGAGGAGGTGTATACTGGCCTAATAACTGAATCCTGACCATAATTGACCACAACAACAACCATGTGTGTGATTATCCAGACTCCAGGAGAAGAAAGAATGCAGCTTTATATGGGGCTTTTAAAGCATAGAAACACGTAACTATGAACACTGACATGGAGATATTCCAGAGCATAACCTTGCAAAGTTTTTCTTTTGATCTCAGACCATTGCTCGAATTAAATGTACGCTCCTTTGAATGGGTTTATAAAAATCGAGCCTTGTACAAATTCTATACGCCTTTTCAACCTTATTTATCTGCATGTGGTTGATTTGTGTTGCAAAAAAAAAAAATAACCTCAATGTAGATACAATACACAACAGACCACTAGCCGGTCTCAATGTTCATTTCTCGTCTGCGAGGTGAGAGGTGTAATTTAAATTTAAAGCTTTTAGAAAGAAATGCAAAGAACTGTAACACTACCATGTATCTAATCTGATGATGCGCTGTTCCTCAACCTTAAGCAAAAAATAAATAAAAAATGACAACAGAGTCGGTCTGATGCATTATGTCGCCTTGATCTGATCATATACATGCTAACTTTACAAATTCCACGGCGATCATGCCACACTAATTGGTATGCCAGAGATATATAGTGCCTCTTAAGATCCAGCTTGTGCAATTTCATTAAAATTATAATGAAAACATAAATATTCCAAATGCTTTTGGAGTGTATCTAGACGATGGCACATTAAAGAAAGGTTTCTATTTCTATCCATGTGAAAGAGACAGATGCAAAGAGACCAGTTTCTTTTCCATTATGCTTGTTAATGGCTCCAATAAATTTGGCTGTGTGCATGTTAGAAGACAATAATACCCACAGATCTAATTGTGCTGTAGGGAGAAAATAGTCATTTGGGCAGCCTTTAAGCTAGATTTTAAGCCAACGACTTCTGAGATTGTTAGAAAATGACTAACAGTTTAATTGAGAAAGAAGCATATGGCAGTGAAAAAAAAACAAAAAAAAAACATGAGCAACAAGTCTGTTCATTCATCAGTTAATGCCTAGTATCTTTCTTCCGTTAGATTCAAATAAAATGGCACGCTGATGGATTGACAATATTTGAAAAAAAAATCCACACAATGGCGTATTAAACTATCTGGTTGGTTGTATTGTGTAGCTCCAGATACATAAAACACAAGATGGAAAAATACAGCTGAAGTGCAATTCATTCACCTTTCCAAGGCTTTATTAAATTGCTTCTCTCGCTGTGGAATTGATTGCCCAGAGTACATTGCAGCAGGGAAGAATGCTCTTGATCATGGTGTACTAGCTTCGAGCCCTCACTACTTCATGTAAACTAGAGCACCTAAAGTGTATCTCGGTGAGCTCGTGAGTCACGGCTTATAAATGTTCAATTATCAGTCATGAATTAGATCAAGCTTGCACTTGAAACACTACACGAGCTCCATAAACACCATCAGTTAAAAATGCGCTTCACTCCCATGTATTAGTACTGTACAGTACACACACAACAAAGAAAGAAAAAGTGAACAATTTCGTTCTCCCCGTGGAACTTTAGAACAGACTCTAAAGTGATTAGTGTGAGGAAAATGATGGCCTGTCGCTGGGTCACCGGGTGTCCTTCCGTGGAACACTTTTAGTTCATCCTAACCACAGCATAGCAGGAACACTGCTGGAGTTCTGCTGTTTGGAGATGTTCTCACCCAATCGTCTAGAAATCACCATAATTTGGCCTTGTCAAAGTCACTGGGGTCCTTACATATGGCTATTTTTTACTTTTTTTAACACACTGACTTGGAGAACTGACTGTTCACTTGCTGTTTCGTTAATCCTACTGAACACTTTCTACAATACAATACACAATACAGACATTGTGTCCCAAAACAAAGTCGTGAAATTGTTGTATGTGTTTGAGTGTGTCTGTGTGTCTCTCTGTGTGTGTGTCTATGTGTGTGTGTCAATGTGTGTGTGTCTGTGTGTGTGCGTCATTGTGTGTGTATGTGTGTGTATGTGTGTGTGTCATTTTGTATGTGAGTGTGTGTCTCTGTGCTTCTATGTGTGTGCGTCTGTGTGTCATTGTGTGTGTCTATGTGAGTCATTGTGTGTGTGTGTGTGTGTGTGTGTGCGTGTATGTGTGTGCGTCTGTGTGTCATTGTGTGTGTCTATGTGAGTCATTGTGTGCATGTATGTGTGTGTGTCTGTGTGTCATTGTGTGTGTCTATGTGTGTGTCATTGTGTGTGTGTATGTGTCTGTGTGTGTCTGTGTGTGTCATTGTATGTGTGTGTGTGTGTGTGTGTATATGTGTGTGTGTGTGTGTGTGTGTGTGTGTGTGTGTGTTTCATTGTCTGTGTGTATCTGTGTGTGTGTGTGTGTGTGTGTGTGTGTGTGTGTGATTTGTTGAATAGCTTGAGAGGCAAAGAGCATGACTGCATTTGAGAACTCAATATTTGCAGTGAGATTTGATGCCAACCTTTCAGGGCATTGGATTAGTATTAAAGAAAAGAGCTTCCATGTGGGCAAAAAGTGGAAACGCCGTCTCATCTCTCAGCTGTTGATAACTTTATGTCTTTATGCCCACTCACTACCTCCACAATTTCAATAAAACATGGACATGGCAGGAAAAATCTACATTATTCATCAATATGACCTCTCAGTCTTAAGAGCATTATTTATTCAGTTATACACACCTCTATAAGGACCCATGAGGTCTTGTTGCATGTGGGTGGGTTTATGTTCCCATCACATTCTTTCTGCATCTCCAATGTAGCCGACAGGTATGAGTGACAGTCACTAACTTTCCTCCTGATAAGTGAAACACTCTTACGGTCCAAGCTGAGCGCTGAGCTATCATAATATCTGAAGAGTTGATAAAGAAAATGTGTTGATGTTGCAAATAAAGCTGAGACAAACAGGAAGCTATGGACAGTTGGGGGAAGCAAAAAGAAAAGAAAAGTGGGAGAGCCTGAAAGTGAGAAACAGGCAAAGGGAAATTTAGAGGCAAAGGTTATAGAGCTTAAGACAGAGAGAGAGAGAGAGAGAGAGAGAGAGAGAGAGAGAGAGAGAGAGAGAGAGAGAGAGAGAGGGAGGAGGGGAGAGAGAGAGAGGGATAGGGAGGAGGGAGAGAGAGAGAGAGAGACAGAGATAGAGAGAGAGGAGAATAAGAGAGGAGAGAGTTATCTTTTCTTTATCTTGATCCTCTTTTTCTCTCTCTCTTTCTTTTTTGATCTCATCTCTCCTATCTCTATGATAGAGGCAGCTTATATCTATCCCGTTTTTTGTTTTTTTTGTTTTTTTGTTTGTTTCTACGTCGATTATCTCTCGATCGCTCTCTCTCTCTTCGCGATGAGCAGAGAGAGAGAGAGAGACATTGTTGATTCAGTCTCAGTTATTTCCAGTCATGGACTTATCTAAAACTCTACAGTGATGGTCTTGACTAGTAATCACTTTAAATGTATTCATTCAATCCTGGCTGTGGTGGAACTAGAGCCTGTTCTGTCCTAACATCTATCCATGATCTAAAACTGAGGCTCAGTCGACATGTGCAGCGAGACAAGGATTCAAAGTCAAAGAGGAAGTTACCTCGCAAAAGAAAAAAAAGGTTTATGTCAGGAACTCGGATGATTCCTTGCCAGACCACCAGGGGGGGCTGGCAGGTGTTTCTATATCTGCTGTGATATGCTTTTACCTGCCTAATGTTATGTCACCTGTTCCTTAGTTGTATATGTATGTATATGTCCTGTATATGCCTGCTTTGTCGTCTTTGTGGTCGTGAGTCATCGTCTTCATGAATACCCATGTTGATACGTGCGAGCTGTTTCCATGTTTATGTCTTTTAGGTTTGTTGTGTTTATTGTTTAAGGATGTTATAGTCATGTTTATGTAATGTTAGAAGTCTTGTTTCTTTCCGTGTTTACATTAATAAAACTGTGTACGCACTGCTGTCCTACATTTGGGACTAATTGGTTACTACAGGGTTGTCGAGCCTACGGTGGAGTTTGGAGCTCGATCCCCATCACAGGCGGCGCATGTCAGCGATCGTGACAGTTAGACTGATCTCCAGTTTAGGGGACAATTACTTTTCACATGGGTGACATACAGTAGGTGTTGTTTTCCTTCAATAAATCAATTTTTTAAAAACTTGTTTGTTTGTCTGTTCTGCATTTCAGGGCGCTGTGCATAAGTATTGGCACACTTCACGTGTATCGTACCTACTTCTTTTTTAGATTATTATTTTTTTTTATTTTTATTTGGAGCAGATGTCATTATATATCTATATCATATCTAGAACTACAGGATGCTGTAAATCAATGCATGGCTGTAAGTCATAATGACACCCACCAGCACATCAAGCTGGACAGTAATTGAATAATCATGAGTAATCTGCTGCTACAGCGTTCACTTATCCTACTTTCTAGTTCGTCGGTTTTAGTGAGTAGACGAACTTTAGATTTGTTCAGCTGCATAAACGGATGAGACAGAAAAAAAATAACCTTTGGTTTTCATAAATACATATTAAGTGTTGTTAAAAGGTTCGTGTGCCTTTCTTGCGTCGACCTTTCATAGGTTGGCACATTCACATGATTACATAATGTAAATTCCTTATTGTATCTTTATTATTCTGTGCTCCAGCAGCTTTAAACTGAAACCCTATCAGCTTAAAGTACAGAATGACATTAATTTATAGTTATTGTCCCTGAAATGTGGAGCAGCGTATAGTATAGAGAAGCCTATAGTTCTGACACTTCAATATAGATGTAAATACATTAAAAAAAAAAACACACACATTCTGCAATTTTACCTCATTGTTCCGTTTCACATCTAACATGCCGGCGTATGGAGGCAAAGTGACATTGTATAAGCATCTTTTTACTTATGGGCTGCATTGTAGCTCTAAATTAAAGTTCCTATGTATGAGAAAATGTATAAAACATGAGAGAGTGTATGAAATGTAGTGTAGTTTCCTCACCAAGCTACTTTAGTAGACCGGGGTGAAATTCAGCTGTGAGCCCTTTGATTCTCCTGTCTGAAGCTTGTTTACTACTGTAGCTGATGGAGGAGAAAACCAAACAAATAAATCAGAAACCTGCAGTTGGTACAGGAGATAAAGGAGAGAGAGAGAGAGAGAGAGAGAGAGAGAGAGAGAGAGAGAGAGAGAGAGAGAGAGCCTTGGGGCGTCCATCCTGTTTACCTGCTTCTACTATTATTTCAAGCCTGAATTCACAGAGAGAAAAAAATCCGTCCATGCCGAATGCAAGCAGGAAAACCTAATATTGAATATTAAATGGTGAAGTGGAATATAATTACAAAAGCCTTATATCATCCTTGAATTTGGATCTGTTCTGCTGACACATCATGTGAGAAACGAGTTCTTTACAAGAGAAAAGGAGATTACCTTAGTCAATTTAATATGCGTGGAACTCTAGCCTAAGGATAGAAAAGTAATAAGGAGGAAAAAGGCACTCTGTACAACAGGCGATATTACACCGGCAGCAGATTATCTCCATGTGGGAGAAACGCATGTGTTTGCTGCTTGTTTACAGACTGTTTCTCTTGGTGGTGGATAAGCTTTGAAGTTCCAGAGAAAGTCTTTGTGTAATGTTAACCAAAGCATTTAAACATGTTCTCGTGCTCCCAGATAATGAATGATTACGTCGTAATACGTCACGATCTCGGACTCCAGCTCCCACCGATTGTCTGCACACCAGGTTGGGTTTCATTGTAGATGTTTGGATTAGCACTCTTTATAAGCACCTTTGTTTCAGTTCACGCTCTGTACTGTGTACATGTTAACCTTGCCCAGTCGACAGTAACTTTGTTCTAGACTAATCTCGTGTTTGTCCCTGTTCTTTGCCTGACTTGACAGAATGTTCTAAATTCGTTCATTCACTCATTTTCTACCGCTTATCCGAACTTCTCGGGTCACGGGGAGCCTGTGCCTATCTCAGGTGTCATCGGGCATCGGGGCAGGATACACCCTGGACGGAGTGCCAACCCATCACAGGGCACACACACACACTCATTCACTCACACACTCACATACTACGGACAATTTTCCAAAGATGCCAATCAACCTACCATGCATGTCTTTGGACCGGGGGAGGAAACCGGAATACCCGGAGGAAAATATATCAAGGAATCTTGACTTGTCATCTATAGTATTAGAGTAGTTCAGATCTGTATGTGAATGACGCTATACATCAGGGATTCTATGATTATATCTGTTTCCCAGGATTTGGGGAATTTGTTTCTGTTGTATTTTTTGACTTTCACTACATTTCTTGAAACTTTCATGACCTGCACCTTTCTTAATAACCATGTAGTGAAAATCTGCTTGGTCTTTTTCATTTGGAATATGAGGTCATAGTAGACTATTGAGCACAGAGCAGATGTTTGTGGATTTGCAATTACCCGAGACGCAAACGTGCGAAACAGAAACAAAATGGCTAAAGGTCTCCCAGTAATAAGCACTGTGAAATATATTTGAGATATGCATAACACAGAATATTGATAATCTGACAGCAATACCGCATGCTTCACTTGACATTTAGACATGTATACAATATTGATTTACAGTTCAATATTATTTCCCTCAACTACTTTCAAGCGTAAGTGCTCACCTGTCAAATCAATAGTTATTTTAGAAGTAGAAACACCTACAAAGAGTCCAAAAAGAAAATGATCTCTTTTTTCCTGACCGAACAGTGAACACTATATTATATTATATTATATTATATTATATTATATTATATTATATTATATTATATTATGAGCAGTATGATTTAAGCTCCCTAGCTTTTGCTGGCAACAAAATACACTACACTTGTGTACACTTGTAAATGACTATCAAACATCACCTTAGGATTCTCTGGAGTAATTATTAAAAAAATACATGAATATTGACAGAATTGCAGTAATTCGAGGTGCGTTCAGACGTCAATACTTTATCACCATGGTTCCTTTTCCACATCAAGAAATCGATCGAGTCAGTCAACCAGACCGAGGGTCTAAATAAACAACTCAACATGTGAGTAATAAAAATAAGATACTGTGCTAGGGTTTGGACTCAATCTGATACAAGTGGAATCTGTATGTTTAAAGAAAACTGTTAATGATGTGGGCATGAGGAGTCGGGAGGGGGGGTAGGGGTGGGATTGGGCAGGTGGGGGGGGGGTTATTATAGGATATGTCACAAATCAGACAGCTACATTTATCCTACCATACATAATTGACCATAACATATTGTCTTTCTCATGTTAAATCTTTCATGGATTAGAATAGAGTAAATCTATTGAGGCCAGCGGGCATGAAGCAGCACAGATCAGCCATAACATTAAATCCACTGGCAGGTGAAGTGAATAACATTCACGTTCACGTTTACGGCGTTCAGCAGACGCAGTAATCCAGAGCAGCGTACGATAGGGCTGTGAAGTCACTGTCAACGAGCACATCCATACTGATTCGGAACTAGGTTACAGACAAAGGATACCATGAGTCCAAATTTTTGTTTTTATTTATTAAGTCTTCAATGGTCGTTTGAAAAAGTCAAATATTCAGATATCTATAGGAGGTTCGTTCCACCACCTTGTGCCAGAACAGATAAGAGTCTCGATGTATACCTACCTTGTACTGTACACTGAGAGATGGTGGGACCAGTCGAGCAGTCCTGGAAATATAACACTGATTATTTCATTACAATGGCATCTGTCAGGTGATGGGATATGTTAGGAAGGAAATGAACATTGGGCAAGTGTATGGATCTGAGCAACTTTTTGACAAATCTGATTGATACAGTAAATGACTGGGTCAGAGTATCTCTATGATGAGCATCAGAACTGGACTATGGAGCAATAGAAGAAGATGGTCTGGTCTGATGAGTCTTTTTTTTTTTTTACATTATATAGACCAAGCTGGAGTCTTCAAATGATGTCGCTTATGATGATGAATTAAATTAGCATTATAACTAACTAATATGGGGGGCACGGTGGCTTAGTGGTTAGCACGTTCGCCACAAACCTCCAGGGTTGGGGGTTCGCTTCCCCGCTCCGCCTTGTGTGTGTGGAGTTTGCATGTTCTCCCCGTGCCTCGGGGGGTTCCTCCGGGTACTCCGGTTTCCTCCCTCGGTCCAAAGACATGCATGGTAGGTTGATTGGCATCTCTGGAAAATTGTCCGTAGTGTGTGTGTGTGTGTGTGTGTGTGTGTGAGTGAATGAGAGTGTGTGTGTGCCCTGCGATGGGTTCCTGCCTCGATGCCCGATGCCGCCTGAGATAGGCACAAGCTCCCCGTGACCCGAGAAGTTCGGATAAGCGGTAGGAAATGAATGAATGAATGAATGACCTAACTAATACAAAAGTTTGTTGTCTGTGTGTGTTTCAGTGTTTTTAGTCTAAATCTATTCTTAGTTCAGAATGTATTCACTGATAGAAACTTCAAAGCATTTACAATGTAATCGCTCTGGATCAGAACGCCTGCCAAATCCCATAAACGTGAACATAAATGTGAATGTGGTGTAGTACAACTCTGTAATTAGAGAGATAAAATGCAGTAATACTGTAACTACAGTACTGTAGTGGCGTTGCCAATAAAGTGGAATTAATCACGCTGTAGTGAATTGAAATCGACTGTATAATAAAATACATTATTTTTTATTAATATTCACAAAATTTGATTGGCAGCCAAATCGAGGCATTATTTTTTTTTTAACTCTCTGTTTGTCTGTCTGTCTGTCTGTTTGTCAGTCTGTGAGCCTGTGTGTGATGGATGGATGGATGGATGGATGGATGGATGGATGGATGGAGTTTGAGGGTCATATTTCAGGCATACACACAAGCAAGAAGAAAGACCAGACCTTTTGGCAGACGTCATTATCATCGATACTGTTGACATCAGGTTGTACTTCTTATTTTCTCTTTTTTATCTCTTTTCTTTCTTTCTTTCTTTTTTTAAACAACAGTTTTGGCATCATATTAACACCTCCATCACAATAAAACACCTTTGCTTTCACTCTTACAGAATTGTCTCGGACCGTGGCTATTTTATTAGAATTAGTTTTCAGCTAATGTGCAGGTTGCTTCATATTCACATGTTCAATCTTATCTCTTTTATGTCAGGAAAAATGCATAATACATATATCAAGCGGAATACTAAAAGGCAATGGGAAAAGAAGCTCAGGACCATTATTCATATTCTGTGGCCTCGGGACATAATATAGCATTTCGGATCCAAAAGTGATGATGAGAGTAAGAGAAGAACTTTCTCACCCGATCGATCAAGAGTAATCTTGTTTTGTAGACGTTCTAATATGTTATCTTATGATTGCATGTGCTGAAGAGGGATTGGGAAGCCCGGTACAGTACAGTCTATATTGCATATCAAATGTTTAGGAAATGTTTAGAGTAGGCTGCCAACTGTAAAGGTTCAGAGCCCTATCAAACCTTCTGTTAAAAAAAATCCATTTTCTATTGCCATTAAACCTGGCCATCCAATGGGCAAGTGACTTGAGTGTTTACTTTTTCCCTAAAGCCCTTCATCCTCATCCCTCTTTTCTGCCTCGTTTGTTATGTTACCAAGGGCGTATTTATTTAAGCCAAGATTTCTCATAAGCTGAGGTGTACTCAGGGGACAGAGAAGGTGAGGAAGACAGAGAGTGCTCATAACTCATTTCATGCCTGTCTCCTCAGCCCTAGAGCCACTCACAAAGGGAGAGAGAGAGAGAGAGAGAGAGAGAGAGAGAGAGAGAGAGAGAGAGAGAGAGAGAGAGAGAGAGAGAGAGCAGATTGAAGAGGAAGAAGAGTTATGACAGAATACAGGGAAAGAAATGGGGAAGGTTTTGAGGGTAACATTGAGCTGACTGAGTGAGTTACTGTAGGAGGTGGGTTTGTATCAAGTGAGGTATCATTGTCTCAGGTATCATGTCCCAGCATGCAACGATTTAACCTGCAATCCTGTCATTTGTTTAAAGCAATGATTAAACTCTATTCTATATCGAGAAAACCTAGTTTGGAAAATGCATCGTAGAAAGGAAGATATACAGTGGGCTCAAAAAAATCCTCTGTGAAGGACTGTTATTATTTCACCATGTATTATGTGCATAGATTTTGTGGAATTACATCATTCTTTAACAGCACTAGTGTCACATCCAATCCCACCCGAGAAGGAGTCATCGTACCCGATGCTACATCGTAAAAAAAAAAAAACAATCTTAGAGAATAAAAATATCTTCATTCTACTAAACTAAAAATTCTACTAAAACAAATCCTACAATTATTAATTTTTTTTTTGACTAAAGTTTGAACTAGTTTTGTTAGTCTGTCTAATCTAAGCATTTATTTCTAGAAAGAAACAAAATTATCTGCGAAAAGATTTTTGACTTCAAATAGATTAATTGAAATGAGTAAAAGCAATAATTTAATAATTTAAGCAAACTACAATATTCTGTGGAGGTGCAGATTTTCCACAGTTTGGGACAAAAAACATGTCATGTGACATCATCACGACATTCAGCCAAAACCCTCTACGAGTCACTTGTGTAAAACTTGAGTACAGGTAAATTACATGTGCCTCCATTTTTAGGAGTTTAAAAGAAGTGTAATATGTTTGCAATTTCACCAATTTGCCACAAAAGAAGCACAACGTTTGTGAACGACTGACCGTTAAAGCCACATGTGGTTATTTTCTAAACAGTTGCCACAAAAGTGGCAATCCAGTTCCCACCGAGGCAGTTTGAGTGCAGGTTCTGAGCCTAATTTAGAACCAGTTCTTTCTTTTTCGACACCCAAAGCACCGGCTCCACCAAAACGTTGCTGGTCTAGACTTAAGAACCGCTTGCGTCAGGGGCTGTAGGTGGGGCTGTGGGCGTGGCCACTGTTAGCGCATTTGATAATGTATCTTAAGTATACTAATGTTTAATACACTTTTACTTTACCGCAATATGATCAGTTATCAGCACACATGATAGTAGGTAGCTACATGCTAAGGCTAAATTTTTTCTCTGTTAATGATAAAATAACGTTATGTATTTTCTCGATTACAACCTCCGTTTATACAGATTACACGGAGCTGCACATACACATCGGATTCGCCGCATTTGGGTGTTAATGTAGGTTCACAAAGCCATGAGCATTAACAGTAAAGTAACATCTGCCATTGTTGATGTTGTGTTTGTCGCTGCTGCACTAACGTGACACGTATACAGTGACGTCACACTCGGCTCTGTGATGCTCTCTAACCGATGAAAAGGCAAACCGGTTCTTAGAAGGTTCACCAGTGGAACCAACTTTGACCCAGCACCAGCCCTCGGTTCTTTATAGTGCAAAAGGAGTAAAATGTGTCCTTTGCAATGGCTTGGTGCGGACGCCACCTTTATGTAAGGTGCTAATGTCCACTGCCCACCACTGGTTTAGTTTTCTAAAGCCCTATTCGGACGGGATTAGTTTTACGTGGGGACGTGGGGGGTAAAGTATTTATTACCAGAGCTTCTCTGTGATTTTAGTCCCGTCCGAATGTGCCATCTCGGTAATCATTACGGACAATGTCAGTAAAGATTATGCCGACTTTAACCTTCTGTAAAAAGGTCCGGAAAAATTACCTCAGGTAATACTACTCCCGTCCGAATAGACCCGCTGTAAATATGTACGGTAAAATTCCATCATTTCCTGTTTAAAAGTAGTTTTTGGCACGTTTTGCAAGCATGGAGGCGCTTGAAACAGGAAGCAACGTCATACGCACATGACGACAAGGAGGTTACTGTGGTGCGTAAAGCGAGTTACCCCTCCCACTTCTGGGATGTCTTGTCCAGTGTGAATTGGCCAATTAATATTACAGACGTCCTGAGGTAAAATTGCATTACTCCACATCCCCACGTAGAACTAATCCCGTCCGAATAGGGCTTAAGGGGAACACTTTCCTTTCTGGTTTTCCCCTATAATAGATAAACAGTTTGTCTGAGGACCGGATGGCTAGCATTTAGACCGAATAATACAATTAAGTGCATGTTAGGCATAGCAAATGGCCCTCACCTTCATCAATGATTCTAATGTCTTGGGCAGAAATCCCAGATTCAACCATACAATCATCTAATGCCACCAATCCATGTAAAGTGACACATGCCAGAGCATAAATTTGCAGAAATATTTTTATTGAAGCTGTCAAAAAGGTAGTTTTCAGAGATGATCATTTCAATCGAAAGGTTCAAAGCTTGAAAAGTTTTAATAGTCTTATAATTGTGGTCTTTAAGGGACTTGAGAACTAAAGGTTTGTAAGACATTTATGAGCTTGCGGGTTAGATGAACCCTACGGTGCCACACTGCTTGTATCAGCTTCTAAGGATGGTGGCTGTGGTGATTATCCCTCTCTGATAAAACCGGACTGCTTTCGTTCGGAATAGTCTGCATTTCAAACAAAACGAAGCTTGATCTCCTTTTGTTGAGGCAAAGAGACATTTTTGTCCATGGTGTTTGGAGTCTAGCCATAGACTCAAAATCCATTTCCGAAATGCCCATAATTCCAGCAAGCCAAGGGAGATTACCACTGCAGCTGTCCTCAACAGGTCTTAAAGTAAGGCAGATTTTAGGATTGGTTTGGATCCTGTATGCATAACACAATGTGAAATCCATGCTAATTAATCCTAATTCTGTAAACCTAATTAGTCATGCATCACCCTGTAACCTGGCCAAGGTTACCAAGCACCAGAGGTACAGTAATATGCCAGTCAGGGCCGTCAAAAAGGAAGATAATGTCCTCAGATTGGAGGGACTGCTCATACAGTATGCTTGCAGGAAAACATCTCGCAAACTAACATCTTGCTAGTGGTCGCTATATGACATGCAATATTAGAAGGCATCTGGGAGTCGTCAGCGAACTCGTACTGTGTGCACACGCCAGATACTTTTTTGGTTTAACATGGTAGCTCAGTTGATATGTTCATCATCAGCTGAAATAATCTTATTAATTTGGTTGTAAGTAAAACATTCTCTTGCTTTTCTGATAAGGGTAAAGAGGAATAGTTGGCTGTTGAATTGTAAGGGCTTTGATGAAAAGAACAAGCCTACAGTATAAATGGTTTAATTCTCGCTTTTGGCTTACCAACATCTGCTTCTAAACTGTTGACTCATCTAAAGAGAAGCTCTGGGCTTATCTTGTGTTTATTGGCTGTTAGACATGGCAGTTGTGACTAGATAGAGTGCTGTTCAGACTACAAGACGTGGGCCAAATTTAACGATGAACAGCAAAGAATACACGAGATGCTGAGGGAAAGAAACTTTCTGCTATCTGTTTTTGTTCTAATAAATGACTAGATGCAAATTATGAATTTAATTAGTGCCTGTTTGGCACAGTTCCTTTACCTGCTAAACATTTAGTTGGAATTCGTATTAATTTTCATCAGTCAAAAACAACACATTTAACTTTAGCCTTTTTTACATCCATCACTGAATCTTATGTTGTATGTGTGCAATATACTGTATTATCGTCTGTCGCTGATACTAAGCACTTAATACTGATTCGATTAATCTGAACTTTTGATAAAAAGCACACTGAACAGCAGTCGTCTGACTCCAGCGTACGAATAGATGACAACTGGTTTTAATAGCATACGTTACTATGTGAACAGAATATGGTGTCACATTAATGAATAAATGAAAAAAAAATTATTAAATGAATGAATGAATGAATGAATGAATGAATGAATGAATGAATAAATAAATAAATAAATAAATAAATAAATAAATACTGTATTTTTGGTCTCCCATGTTGTGTAATAGGAAGAAGGTCGCTAGTGCATAACATTTCACAAATAACCAAATTAATCAAAAATAAATAGGATACAAATAAAAATTCTATCATTTTTTCATTCATTCATTCATTCATTCATACGTTGATTTTCTACCGCTTATCCAAACTTCTCGGGTCACGGGGAGCCTGTGCCTATCTCAGGCGTCATCGGGCATCGAGGCAGGATACACCCTGGACGGAGTGCCAACCCATCACAGGGCACACACACTCTCATTCACTCACACACTACGGACAATTTTCCAGAGATGCCAATCAACCTACCATGCATGTCTTTGGACCGGGGGAGGAAACCCCCGAGGCACGGGGAGAACATGTAAACTCCATACACACAAGGCGGAGGTGGGAATCAATCCCCCGACCCTGGAGGTGTGAGGCGAACGTGATAACCACTAAGCCACCGTGCCCCCCTATTTAAATATTTTATTAATTTATTTGTTTTTAATCTAAGTTGTCTAATGCTTATGTCACAAATGGTAATGTAACATATTTTAACATGTTTAGACAAAAAAGAAATTCCGGCTGTCAGGGTTTCCTTAAAAAAAAAAAGGTACAATTGTAAATGTACAATACATTTAACGAGGCATCTTTTACAAGAGTACTTTACTAGTGCCTAGGGGCTTTGCACAGTATAAATGCTTTCTGATATTTAATAGCAGGAATGCTGAGCACTGTAAACTGCACAATATACTTCCATTAGGAATAATATACTGTAGCAGCTAACAGTATGAGCCTTAACTGAAGTGCATGACTAAGTGCTTGAAACTTGACTCAGACTTTGGGTACTTCTAACATCTCTTGTCCTTGTTGGACAGTTTTACTGATTTAGTTTAATCTAACTCAATTATTTCTGATGAATAAACAATAAAGTTAAATAATCCTAATAGCAGATGTTGCTATTGCTTTAAAATGATAGTAATTAACTGAAGGTGGTGCTTCTATAGTAAAGGAGATACACTGAGACAGGGACGGAAGTTATTACAACTTCTAAAAACAAATGTAGTCAACTTTAATACATTTAAAAAATAAATATTTCAAATTCAAAAAGAAGACAACTGATAATATAATTTTGGGTGAAATTCGATCTGCAATTATTATTTTAGTGCTATAATTACCAAATACAGTATCCTACTGTGACATCACACATTCAACTGTATTGAAATGTATTTTTATGGGGAACACTTTATATATCGATCAATAAATAATAAAAAAATATATTTTTTTTGTTATTTTCCTAATCGAAAAAAAAAGGAAAAACAACACACACATTGATTAGTAATTTTTTTTTTAAGCAAAGGGCAGAAAATTGCCTGTCAGTGTAATGTGTCTGTCTGTGTTTTCCCCTTGTTTCTGTCTGCCGTCTCTCCCTGATGTTAATTGTTGACCCCGCCCACCTATCTGTTACCATGGACACTAATTACATTCATTCTCTTCCCCAGGTGTTTTGTCTTAGTCCTTGTCTGTCTCTGTTTTGTGATTGGTTCTCGTTCACCATATATACTCTGTCTGTTCACTTCAATGTTGTTGGTCGTTTTTGGTGTTGGTGTGTGCATGTCCATGTTCCCGTTTCCTGTTTGTTCCGCGTTGCCTGCCTGTTCCGCGTTGCCTGCCTGTTTGTTTGTGTTTTGTTTAGTAAAAACCTTTAAACTGCATTTGGATCCTCACTCGCCTTTGTCTCACCGTGTCACTTTGTGACAGTCAGTATGTTTTTTTCTTAAGTAAAGTTAACAGGTAACCTTTCATATTCATCCAAATGTGCAAAGATAATACACAATTCAATTAAAAATTGAAAAGTTTTTCAGAAATATAATTGAATAAATTATAAGAAGATTAAAACAAGTAATAATTAAAAAAATCCACATTGGTTTTGTAAAATATAGAGTATTTATAGTTTCTTAAATTATTACTGTACATCCCGTGTGATTTCTCAGACCGACATACACTCTATTTGTGGCATTTGCATAAATCGGTTCAATCAAGGCACCAGCTAGTCCTGATGCAACCGCGTACAGACCTTCAAACAACTTAAGCAACAAAATGAAGGCATTAAAATGAACTTTAATGTGTTTCCCATTAACATCTATTTAAAATGGAAATGCGGCTGCAGATGCTCGGATAGAACGTGGGTCCGGTACATTAATGATGAATCAGGGGCCAGAATTAGCATAAAGCATTTTTGCTTCCAAGGCCGTTGTGATAGAGTGAGCCACCAAACATCCATCTCCATCTCAGAATCTGCATAACCTGGATATGGAAGGGGTTTCAAATGCCAACACAAAGATATCTCATTGATCTTGGCCCAAATTTGCTCAGTTTTAGAATACATACCTCTGTGTCTGGTCAATGACCATAAATTTGCCTCATGCTTGGCTGCCTGCTCTCTATGAAGTGTGTACGGAGTGGATTTTCTTCTTCTGGATCAATCTCAATGCTGCACTGAGTCAACAAAGTTTTAGAGCTAATTCTGCTAATTAGGCAACTTTGGCAAAACAAGCCAAAACTTGCAATGAGGAAAAAAGAGAAAAGATAGTGTGGCAAGAAGCCTGCTTGTGTATGTGTTAGAAGGAGAGAGCTCATGAAAAGTGATATCTTGCCAATAGTGATGCCCGAGCCCTGACTTTTCTGGGCCGAAGAGAGGAAGATGATACAAGATTTAAGCGTTCTCTGCCAAGTGGCTGTTAGTGAGGACAGCACAGACTGAGGAAAAGATTTACCAGATCTTATCAAATGTGCCACTAATACCCCTAAATCAACACAGATCTCCACTGTTTGATGTGCGCTGTTTTTTCGCACTAGCAATTTGGAGACGAATGCCGTCGCCGAACAATATAATAGATGCAACCGATATCTGAATGAGTATCTGGGAAAAAATAATAAAATAATAAAATGGACAGAATAAAAGCAACGAGGGTTTTCTAAACCGTATGTGTTTTCATAAACCACTATTCACAAAGCATGAGGGAGTGTGTGTGTGTGTGTGTGTGTGTGTGTGTATGGGTTTAAATAGTGGCTGCATTTCTGACTCATTTAAAGTGCACTGAACACTCAGGCAGGGAAACAGATCCAGTCTTCAAAGACAGGGTTCAGTGCCCATAAACGAGGTGTGTCTCCTCCACTGTTGCTCTCTGGCTGCGTGGGTCATTCCTTTGTAATTACGTTGACATTTACATCAAAGCTACACTGAAGTCAGCCACTGTTTCCAGGAAAACTGATGAACATCCTTTGGGGAGCATTTAAAATAACCCCTTTTTTCTTTTTCACACAATTGACGATCACTCTCTTAGACCTTGGGTTAGGGCTAGGGTTAGGGTTAGTGTAACAAATACACACACAGTCACACTGGAATAAAATCTACATTCCCTGATAAGACAAATTCATATCAGATCATATTATTGAAGCCCAAGTAGAGTAGTAGTGCAATATTGAAGTGACTGTATACTGCAGATACTGTATTACTGAATTATCTCTTTTTACTAGGAGCCAATAAATGGAGTTTGTGCATGTTTTCTTGTGTCTATGGGTTAGGGTTAGGGGTTAGGGTTAGGACATTGAATGTCTTTGTCATGTCTTACTTCACAGTTGTAGACACTATATGGATGCAGTAGATTAGTGGTTAAGGTGTTGAACTGCTGATCGGAAGGATGTGAGTTCAATTCCCATGTTTACATTTACAGCATTTGGCAGACGCCCTTATCCAGAGCGACGTACATAAGTGCTTAAATCTCTAACATTGAATACATTAATGCTGTTTCACTAGGTTACATACTTAAGATACCATGAGTTTAAAACATTTGTTCAAAGTTACAATGAAAAAGTGTCAATGGTTTTTTTTTTTGTTTTTTTTTTTAAATAAATGCAAAAGATAAGGAAAGAAGTGCTAGTTGAAGTGTTTCCTGAATAAGTAGGTCTTCAACCGCCGCTTGAAAATAGCCAGTGACTCAGCTGTCCGGACCTCTAGGGGAAGTTCATTCCACCACCTTGGTGCCAGAACAGAGAAGAGTCTTGTAGTATACTTGCCTCTTACTCTGAGAGATGGTGGAACCAGTCGAGCAGTGCTGGTAGATCGGAGGGTGCGGGGTGCAGTGCGAGGAATGATGAGGGCTTTGAGGTAAGAGGGAGCTGGTCCATTTTTGGCTTTGTAGGCCAGCATCAGTGTTTTGAATCAGATGCGTGCAGCTACCGGAAGCCAGTGGAGGGATCGCAGCAGGGGGGGTGGTATGCGAGAACTTTGGCAGGTTGAAAAGAAGCCGGGCAGCTGCATTTTGGATCATTTGCAGAGGACGGATTGCATTCATAGGTAGACCTGCCAGCAGTCATTGCAGTAATCCAGTCTAGAAATGACAAGAGACTGAACAAGTACCTGAGCAGTCTGTGTGGACAAAAATGGCCAAATCCTTCTAATGTTGTAGAGAATTAACCGACATGAGCGAGTCACATTAGCAACATGAGAGGAAAAGGACAGTTGATTGTCCATGGTTACCCCAAGGTTGCGAGCTGTGGCTGAAGGGGAGATCAGATCGTTGTGCAAGGATATAGCAAGATCATGACCTGGAGATGAATCACCTGGGATGAACAGCAGTTCAGTTTTGCTAAGATTGAGCTTTAACTGATGAGCAGTCATCCATGATGAAATTTCTGTCAGACATGCTGAGATCCGGTCAGAAGCTGTGGCATCTGAGGGTGGGAAAGAGAAGATAAGTTGTGTATCATCAGCATAGCAGTGGTAAGAGAACCCATGTGATGAAATAACTTCCCCAAGAGAGTGAGCATACAGGAAGAAAAGAAGAGGACCAAGTACTGAGCCCTGTGGAACACCAGTGGAGAGTCTGCGTGGAGCAGATGTCACTCCCCTCCATGTTACCTGATATAAGCGTCCTTCCAGGTAGGAGGCAAACCATTCCCAAGCTGATCCGCAAATCCCAAGACTCTTGAGGGTGGATAAGAGTCTTGTGGTTGACCGTATCAAACGCTGCTGAAAGGTCAAGGAGGATAAGGACGGATGACAGTTTGTCTGATCTAGCAGTATGTAGCTTCTCAGAGACATCCAAAAGGGCTGTCTCTGTAGAGTGAGCTGCTTTAAAGCCAGACTGTTTGGGATCTTGGAGGTTGTTCTGTGAGAGATAGACAGACAGTTGATTATAGACAATGCGTTCAAGAATTTTTGAAATAAATGAGAGAAGTGATACCGGTCTGTAGTTACTGATGTCTGATGGATCCAGAGTAGGTTTCTTTAGGATGGGAATAACCCTTGCTCTCTTGAAAGTAGTTGGTACCTGACCAGATGCTATGGATCTATTGATGATAGTGGAAATGAAGGGCAAGAGGTCTTGTGAGATGGTCTGGAGCATAGTGGTAGGGAGTGGATCCAATGGGCAGGTGGTAGGATTGCAGGACTGGATGAGTTGTAAAATCTCTTCTGCTGGCACAGTTGAGAAATGTGACAATGAAGGTGTAGGGGAATGCATACTCTGAGATGTAAGTGCGGTCTGGGCTGAAGTGAAGGTCCGGCAGATTTCCTCAATCTTCTCCTGGTAGAAAGAAGCAAAGCCTTCTGCAGTCAGGGAGGATGAAGAAGGTGGAGCCGGGGGGTTGAGCAGAGAAGAGATGATGTTGTGGAATTTCCGAGGGTCATGTGAGGAAGCTTCAAGCTTTTCCTTGTAGAAGGAAGTCTTGGCAGAAGTCACATCTGAGGAGAACTTGACAAGAAGTGATCTGTAAAAATCAAGATCTGCATCAAGTTGTGATTTCTTCCACTTTCTCTCTGATGATCTTAGCTCTCTTCGATTGTTGCACAGCACATCTGAAAGCCAAGGAGCAGAACAAGAAGTTTTCTTGGGTTTAGTGAACATAGGGCAGAGGAAGTCCATAGTTAAGGAAAGAGATGAGAGGAAAGTATCTATGGCTAAGTCCAAGGGTAGTGAGGAAAAAGACTCAGTATCAGGAAGGGAAGAAAGAGTGCCAGAAGCTACAGATGAAGGGGAGACAGAGTGAAGGTTGCGGCGAGTAAGAGCGAGGGGGTGAGAGGTAGTTCTAGGTAAGATAGGTAGAGTGATGGTGAAGGATACCAGGTGATGATCAGAGACGTGGAGTGGGGTAGCAGTCACGTCTGTAGCTGGAGAAGGACGGGTGAAAACCAGGTCCAGGACATTGCCTCCTTTGTGTGTGGGGATGTAACTGTTGAGTGTGAGTCGAGAAGAGACAGGAGGGAAGAAGAATGTAGCTTGTCAGAGGGTAGGTTGAAGTCACCAAGCACTGTCAGGGGGGAGCTATCGGAAGGGAAAGCACTAAGCAGGGAGTCCATTTCTTCCAGGAAGTCTCCTAGTGGACCAGGAGGGCGGTAGACAACAATGATAACAAGGTTGATAGGAGAGGTAACTGAAATGGCATGGAATTCAAAAGAAGAGATGGTTAAATGAGAGAAGAGTAGGGGTGTAAAGCACCATTTCTTTGACAACAATAAACCTGTACCACCACCCCTGCCTGTTTCTTGTGGTGAGTGAGAGAAAGCATAGGCAGAGGATAAAGCAGCTGGTGTAGCAGTGTTCTGTGGGCATATCCAGGTCTCTGTTAGAGCAAGAAAATCAAAGGAGTAATGGGAAGTTAAAGCAGAGATAAAATCAGCTTTCTTTACCGCAGACTGACAATTCCAGAGCCCACCTAGCACCACTGTTTGAGACTTAGACAACAGAGGAGGGTAGATGAGGTTATTGGGATTGTGACCTCTGCTTTGTGAATGAGAGCGTCTGCGAGAGTAGGCCTTGAGTACAGAGATGGGTTTAATGCACATATTTGTAGTCAAACAAGAGTGAGAATTAAGGTATGGTAGAACATATCAAGCAGTACTAGACACTAAGTTAGAGAGGGATTCTGACAAACCACTACAGACGCTAGCGTCTGTAGCGGAGAACCTTCGATTTAAATAGGTAAGCCCTGCCCCCAATTCACACCTTAAGGAAGACTGAAACTACTCCTGATTAATCAGCTGAGAGAACAACAAAGACCAACACTATACAAATCAAAAATGGTATAGAATATAACACAAGTCAAATCACACTACTCTAGAACAAAGTGAGTTAAGCAGATAGTATACAAAAGACAGGAACCTACTTTACTAGAAGACAATATAATCAAATGTAGAGAGTTAAAGCACACCATGTCCACTAAATGTCTACTGCTGGGTCCTTAATCGAGGCTCTTAACCCTTAATTGTATGAAAATGCTACTCACTCTGCCTGATGCACATGACAGAAGATGCTTTAAGATTGTGTAGTTTTTATGTTTTTCATTTTTACTAGGGAAATATAAAGTTACCAAAAAAAAAGTACCACAACAGAGGTAAAACCAGAGGTCGCACAATGAAAGCCAACAGATTCCTGTCTCTTTTGTTTTATCAGACTACTAGTAGAAATAATTACTATTTTTTTATACTGTATGTTTTCAGTACATTGCCATTCTGATAATAACATGGAACACCAGTGTTATTGATTCTGTTAGCAGGATTGAGATTAAGCCTCTGTTGGCATTATGATGTAACTCATTTTAAGTGACTCAATGATATTTTATACCTCTGATGTTTACATTTACATTTACATTTACGGCATTTAGCAGACACCCTTATCCAGAGTGACTTACAACTGAGCAACTGAGGGTTAAGGGCCTTGCTCAGGGGCCCAGCAGTGGCAGCTTGGTGGACCTGGGGTTCGAACCAATGACCTTCCGATCAGTAGCCCAACACCTTAACCACTGAGCTACCACATCCCCCCTGATGTCTATGGTTATGTGAAATATTAACAAATCGCTTTGTCGAAATAGTTTTTTGTGAGATTTTGATTCAAATGAACAAAGTCGATACCATGTTCTAAACATTTACATCATTTTAAAACAACCGAACACGTATACGTACTTATCAACATATTATTATATTAGACATTTTTTTTATTATCGCAATATTCAGCAAAGCTAAATCATCTGTTTATCTGTTTAATCATTTCTGATGACACATCCTGATTCCTGGAGAAGAATTTAAATCTTCTGTGATGGAAACGTTCTTTGTGTTATTGTGTTCAAACGCTAATAAATTCCATTCATTGAGTTAATGATTGTTGTTAAAGTGAGAAATATTGAGGCTTTATTAGTCAATACCAGAGGAGCAGGCATATCATGGACATAATTCAGGCATTCCTCCAAACAGTCCCGCTGGTATTGTGTCCTTTAATATGAGCTGATGGAGAAGGAATGAAGATTAATGATGTAGAGCACGGTGCAGATTACATTAACGTGTTCTGGGACATGACCATATGCTAAAGGCGACTCCCTGTTCTTTTTTGGTTAGTATATCAGTAATAAGATGGGAGGACATTAGAATAAGCAAGAATCACTAAACTATTAAAAAAAAAAACTATACAGTTTAAATGCATCTCTGCTGGATACAGTGGCTTCCTCTTTATACATTTTATAAACTTTTATAAATTCAGAGCAATTCCTACTGCTTGCTATGAAGCATATAAAAGGTCAGTATTGTCTTTGTAACCAATATTCTTTTCATGAACCTGATCTAATCATGATTAATAGGCAAACCAACGTGGTTCGAGTTAGAAGATCGATTTCCTGAGTTACCTTTTCATATAAAAATGTAAAAATCCCTCAGATCTTCAGCTAATCCTTTTGACCCGGACTCATTTTTTTTTTTACAATATCAATGATACAGTAAATTAATATTACAACAATGAAATGAATTGCTTCCAATAGTAACTAATAGACTTCAGGATTAATGGACTGCTCAAATCCTACATAATATGCAATAACTCTGTTTCTGTATTATCCCTGGCAAGTGACTTTGCCGTGTAATACAGTACCAGTGAAAAATATAAAGATGTAATCTTGCTATCCTTAAAGTCCCAAAGTCTGCTGTTGGGCAGGTCGATATTTATATAATATAGGATCCCTGGGCTTGCATAAATAAACTATCCAGAAGGTTTGATTGTAATATACATTTTGTTTGTACTGTATACTTTAAAGACACACACTGCTGTCCTTGTTGTCTCTGAGAATATGACAGACTCTGCACAGAAAGTCACCAAGCTCAGGATTGAACCATGAACCTTGTGAGGTGGAAATGCTACAGTACCCACTGTGCCACCATAACACTTTGCACTTCCATCTGGTAAAATCATTAGTTTGTTTAAGCGGAGAATGTAATGTATGTAAAAAACACACATTACATTGTTCGTGTAATTGCAATTTTTATTGTATTCCAATATTTAGCTTTTTAGAAGTGCTTCATTCTGATCAGAGTCATGGTGAATTTGGAGGCTACTGACAGAACATTGAGTATAAGGTGGAATAACACCAGCCCATTGTGGAGCAAAATGCATCCATACACACAGCCAAACAATTTATCTTAGCCAATCCATCTATTGGCAGTCCAGAAGAGTCCAGCAGAAACCCACACAGACATGTGGAGAGCATGCACAGTAACTTCACAGAGGTAGTCAGGATTGACTTGGACCCTGAAGCCACCTTGTTGTGGGAAATGTGACGAAGCACCCAAAGGAACACTGGCTGCCAACATGAGCTGATGTGCTGCGAAGGCAGAAAGCACGGGCAAGATCAATGTAAACAATGGAAATGGGTTTAGAAAGAGAAAATGTTTCCAAGGAACATGTGATGCAAAATTGGGACTGTTTGAAAAAGCTAAATCTTTCACACTGCGGTGAAGAAGCTAAACCATTAATCCAGCCTCGGATACAATGTAGGGGCCTGGCTTTTAAACACCCAGATAATAGCTGTTTTGTTGAAAAGACCAGTGAATGAACGGTCCTTGGATGGTTCCGTACTTTGGATTCATTTCCATTTATTTGTAAACCATTTTTATTGTGTTTTCTGTTTTCTTTTTTTTTCAGCATTTTTTTCATGTGTTTCTGCATTTGCAGCACGTTGGCCCCTGTTGGTCACCATAGTTTCATCAAAATTACTTCCTAACATCTGACTTACTGAAGCCTTCTAGATTTGAAGTGTTCTTCCTTAGAAAATCCACAGTTACAGAAACATCAGTCATCATTCACCACCAACCAGTATCACTTTTCTGTATTTCTTCCCCATAGTCTCCACAGTTTGTGTCAATGCCCATGACACGACATCTATCATCTGGGAGGCTGGGGCAAACATGTACTTCTTCTGAGACATCCTCTGCCTCTTTCTGAGCCCGACTCATGCAGTAAAACACTCCCACTGTGTAACACAAAGCGCTATTTGCTGTGTTTTGCATGCATGAGCTCACAAAGACCTGTGATTGGCTAATAACTTTCTGACTGACAAGAAGACAAAGTATATCATCCATTCTACCCTGATGATATGGCGGACACTTTTCTTTCGTTAACGTTATTCTGTCTTTTTTCTGAAGTTATTTATTGTGCTGTGTATGATGAACCATTTCTCTCTCTTTCCCACAACAACCTCCAGGACCTAAAGTCTGGCTGTAACATTTTTAAGGAAATTAAATGGTTAAAATGTTCGATATAATCATTAGAATAAAACAGTAATATATTTTTGTTAATGTCAATTTATTTCATGTTATCAGGTAAAGCTATAGAAAGGTGAGATGGAACATAGCATTTTGTTTCACTGGGGAATTATTTACTTGTTGCTATCGGGATCGTTTCCGGGGGACTAATGCCCCTTTCCCACCGAGGCAGTTTGAGTGCTGGTTCGGAGCCTAATTTAGAACCAGTTCTTTCTGTTTCGACCACCAAAGCACCGGCTCCGAACCAGGAAAAGTGTTACTTAAGTAGCACCAAAACGTTGCTGGTCTGGACTTAAGAACCACTTGTGTCAGGAGCTGTGGGCGGGGCTACTGTTAGTGCATTTGATAATACACTTTTACTTTACAGCGATATGATATATTATCAGCACACATGATAGTAGGTAGCTACATGCTAAGGCTAACTTTTTTCTGTGTTAACGATAAAATAATGTTATGTACTTCCTCGATCACAACCTCCGTTTATACAGATTACACGGAGCTGCACGTACATGTTTTATTCGCCGCGTTTGGATGCCAATGTAGGTTCGCAAAGCCATGAGCATTAACAGTAAAGCAACATCCGCCATTGTTGTTGTGTTTGTGTTTGTCGCTGCCGCGCTAACGTTGCTGGAACACGTGACACGTATACAGTGACGTCACACTCAGCGCTGTGATGCTCTCTAACCGGTGGAAAGGCAAACCGGTTCTTAGAAGGTTCGCCAGTGGAACCAACTTTGAACCAACACCAGCACTAGCTCTGAACCAGCACCCGGTTCTTTCTGGTGGAAAAGAGGCATAAAGGTAGAAGGGACTCATGAGGTACGCAGTAATAACATCTGTAAGAGTTACATTTGTAAGAAGTGCTAAGAAGTGATTTTGCTGCATTCCTCTTGAGTTGGAGAGGCCAATCAGGTATGTGTTTGTCGTTTTAATTGCTTTTCGTACGTGAATATGTGTGTTATGTGACTGTGTTAATGTATAATCGGCCGATTTACAGTAAGTCTATTTTCTTACGTGATAAATGTGCACTTTATTAAAGTTATGTAAGTCATTTACATTTACATTTACAGCATTTGGCAGACGCTCTTATCCAGAGCGACGTACATAAGTGCTTAAATCTCTAACACTGAATACATTAATGCTGCTTCACTAGGTTACATACTTAAGATACCATGAGTTTAAAACATTTGTTCAAAGTTACAATGAAAAAAAAGTGTCAAAGGGTTTTTTTTTTTTTTTATAAATGCAAAAGATAAGGAAAGAAGTGCTAGTTGAAGTGCTTCCTGAATAAGTAGGTCTTCAACCGCCGCTTGAATATAGCCAGTGACTCAGCTGTCCGGACCTCTATGGGAAATTCATTCCACCACCTTGGTGCCAGTACAGAGAAGAGTCTTGTAGTATACTTGCCTCTTACCCTGAGAGATGGTGGAACCAGTCGAGCAGTGCTGGTAGATCGGAGGGTGCGAGGTGCAGTGCGAGGAATGATGAGGGCTTTGAGTTAAGAGGGAGCTGGTCCATTTTTGGCTTTGTAGGCCAGCATCAGTGTTTTGAATCGGATGCGTGCAGCTACCGGAAGCAAGTGGAGGGATCGCAGCAGCGGGGTGGTATGTGAGAACTTTGGCAGGTTGAAAACAAGCCGGGCAGCTGCATTTTGGATCATTTGCAGAGGACGGATTGCGTTCATAGGTAGACCTGCCAGCAGCGCATTGCAGTAAGTTCTGACGGCATTATTAGGGCATAAAAAGCTACAAGACTAGCATAGGCAAGACATGTTGGACTCGTGTCCAAAAATAAATCTCTGTTAAAAACAGGAACGACTTAAGTCTTTGATTCAACTCGAGAGGAGTAACAGTCAGAACTCAGCCTGTTCATGCTGGAGGAGAGCAAAGCCATGCCAGTCGCAGCGGAGATGTAAACGAGCGCTTGTTAAAGTGGTAACGTCGCTCTCAAGCATCAAAAGAAAAGACGGACTGCATACACATAAGTACCAAACCAAGGTTTATCCGGGTCCAAGAGTGCGGCGTGGTTAAGAAGAAGTAAGCTAAGAAGAAGTAACGCATTTAAAACAAAAATGTGAAGACAAATAAGCTTAAAACTTGCTTCAAGGCACGCTATGATGAATGGAAAGTCACTGCTAAACAAGCACTTGAAGCACCTGTCAGTACAAGATTTAAGTTATTTATGTCCTTTCATGGGGGACTTAGTGGTTAGCACGTTCACCTCATACCTCCAGGGTTGCGGGTTCGATTCCCACCTGCACCTTGTGTGTGTGGAGTTTGCATGTTCTCCCCGTGCCTCGGGGGTTTCCTCCGGGTACTCCGGTTTCCTCCCCCGGTCCAAAGACATGCATGGTAGGTTGATTGGCATCTCTGGAAAATTGTCCGGAGACAATTACAGGATAAAATCCAGCATAAACCAGCATGAATTCCATGGTGGTCCAGGCTGTTTTTTACTGGTTCAAGCTGGTATAATGCTGGTCAGTGCTGGTATAGTGCTGGTATAGATGGGTGGACAGCATAGTCATGGTGTTATCAAGCAAACCGGGGCTGGTGTAGCCAGTTAACCAGTATGATCTTGCTGGAATGAGCTTTATGGTTACAAGCTTTATTTTTGCTCGTGTATGTTTCTATGTAACACATATTGGAATATATTTAATTATAAAGTTATTTCTTTTGCTCCCTCTTTTGAATAAAGAACTGAAATAACAAAGAATAAAAACATCCAAAAATCGTTCGTTAGGGATTAAAGTGTCTCCACAAATTAAATATGGTAATAGGGTTAGGGTTAGGGTTAGGTTGACTTCCCGGGCTCCATGAGGGAAGCAGCATATACAGTAAATCATACAGAATGATGGTTTTTGAAAGATATATATATATATATATATATATATATATATATATATATATATATATATATATATATATATATATAATCCATTTGTCTCAATTAAGAGATATTACCCAGCATCAGCGTTGCTATGCAACCTTTAAAGCGACTATGTTCACGAAGGTAAATGTAATTCCTGCACTTTCCAAAAATAAATCTCGCAATGTTTTCGACTACATTATATACCTTACAGTGTTTATCGACATTAGTAGTGCACGTGTTCCAGATCATCATGTTTTTGCCACCGTAATTAGGATTTTGTTTTGGGGTAAATAAAAAGCTTCCGCTTCTACACGACGAATCTGCTGATCACTGGGAATCACAATGTTTGCTATGTTTCAACTAGCAAAATTAAGGACTTTAACTATGACATGTTTGACCAAACTCAGGTTTATTGGGTAGCTATGATGGAAGCAAGACTTCTTCAGGGCACAAATACTAATGCTTAAAGGTATGTGACTTTAGCAGTAGCAGTTTTATCGTAACTCGTTCAGTCGTATAGTTTTGTTTCTATAATTTTTCAGAGAATAAAGAAGACATAGAGCAGGAGATGTCTAAAGGCAAACGACTCTGGGTAGCACCTCTTAAAAAAACATGGTCATCGCCACCACATGCTACTTGTTACTCGCTAAAAGAGAGAGCGGAAGCTAAGACCGAAAATGTGTGTTGTAAAGGTTATACTATGTAACGTTATTTGTGCACGTGTGTAATATTACAGTGTGATGGCAAATGTATTTTAAACAAACTTATACATATACAGTACATATATGTGTGTGTGTGTGTGTGTGTGTGTGTGTGTGTGTATAAAGCCATGTAAATGATAGGAATCATTTGAATGTTTTTCTTTATTAAAAAGTGAATTGCAATTCTCCAGAAAATTGTCTTGGTCCTTATTTAACTATGAATATGCACTAAGAAATGTGATATGTAACAAACGCACACCAGCATCCCAGGCTGGTCGGCCAGCACACCAGCAACCAGCACCTAATGCTGGACCAGCATACCACCATCCCAAGCTGGTCCCAGCATGCAAAACATACAGTACCTTATGCTGGACCAGCAATGCTGTTATTTTTAGCAGGGCTAGCTCCACCTCTTGCATTAAATTAGAACCACTTAAGCACAATGAAGAAGGCCATCTTGGTTATGGAAATATGAAGTGTTGTCACTTCATACCAGTGCGTTGGGTAAAAATTTTAGCCTTTGTGCATTCTAATGATTGTGCTGAAGTCTCATAAGCCCTCCCTTGTGCTAGCTCATTATTCCCTCACAATACCAAAGAGTAAAAGGTCAACATGGTAAGGTGCTAACAGTGTCCTATTAAAAGCTCTTACACTTTACATGGAAACACAAGGGACACTTACATTTAAGTGGAGGTTAGCAGAGTACTAAACTTTAGCTGGTGAGTAGATATAAGAATATAGTAGTACTGTAGATCTTCCACTAGATGCAACAGGTGAGAACACTATCTACTACTTAGTGTTCCTCAATTTAAATGATTTGTCGATTACAGCCAGTTTATTGAGCAGTATATTATCAAATATTCAGGGGTACTTTATTTCTGGTCCTAATTTCTGGTCATGTCCTGATGTCATTGCAATGTGCAGGTTTAAGTGAGAGACACTGACTCAACACAATGTCAGGTCAAAAGAAGCAAGCAGTTAGCAAACTAGGGTAACATAAATGTTTGGCAGCTCTCCCATTCTCTGTCTTTGCCTCTCAATCTTTATTTCCTCTCTCTCTCTCTCTCTCTCTCTCTCTCTCTCTCTCTCTCTCTCTCTCTCTCTCTCTCTCTCTCTCATATTTTCTCTTTTCCACACCTCTCTGCCCTGCCCTCTATCTATATCTTTACCCTCCTGATTTCGTCTCTGCTCTGTCATGGCTGACTCATCTCATTATCTGTCTCAGTGAGTTTTCTTGGCAGCCTGAACTAGGTGCATAAGGTTGGGACAAATATAGTCCCCCTTTACCAGTGTGAGTCATTCAAGCCCACTACACATCAAGCCCTCTCCTCATCACAAATTTCAGGTATATGCATCTACGTAAGCAAGGCATATGTCTCTTGGGCCTAAAATACCCTGCTAAAATTAGTTCAATCCCCACTGGTCTGGCAGTTAAAAGTCAATCAGCCAGTATATATCAGGCCACACTCTTTAAGAACCATGTTTAAGCAGCGGTGCATTTAGAATATGTTAAATGGGGTCACCAGACAGAGCAAGTCTTATTTGGCACAACATAGCTTTGTGATAGAGTGAATATCAAATGTCTACATACCACTGTAAAAAATGAAACCACCATAAATATCAGTTTTACTGTACAGCATCCAAGAAACAGCAAAAGGAATTTGTGCCTGTTTTGGAATGCCCATGTTCAGCAATGAACTTCTTTACCATGTCACACTTGACACTTGACTCTAAGGGCCATTTTACACCTGGTCACTTCGTGTGTTGTCTCTGATCTGATAGCTATCTGATTTGTTAAAACTGTTCCATTTACATCAGGCCACATAAATGCGTCTCGGCGAATCGGATATCAATCCGATCTTTCTACTCCCGCCCAAAATGTAAATATATTTTACCTCATTGATATGGAACCAGCTTTGGTGTATATACTTAAATATACTTTTGTTTCTATATGTTTAACAAAGCTTTTGTTGGACGCTTTCATCGCTCTAAAGAGCAATAATTGCCTACGTCCATGTTATTTGTTTCTGGCGTGATGCACGACTCACGTGTCACCTGCGAGTGACGTACTTCCGTTTGGGAGGAGTATAGCGCTGACGTATGGGGCTTGAACAACCACATTCATTTACACCTGTCCAGTTTCATCTGAAACGCGTCCCAGACCACCTCCTGAAGGGGTTCGTACCATCGGATTTATATCCGTCTCCAAAACGTTTCGGAGGGCATTTAGACCTGGTCTTTTTACCATCGGGTAGATATCGGATCACAGAAAACGCAGGAAGTGACCAGGTGTAAAAAACCCCTAAGTGTTTTAAGAATTTTCTAGGCCTAATAGGGTCAATATACTCATAGAAAGTTCCAATAAAACAAAAAAAAAATATGTTGTTTATATAAAAAAAGATAGAAACACAAATGTTTCTATCATCAGGCAAGTGGTAGCCAACTGGAAGGTTTGAATTCAAATCCAGGGATTGATTTGGACAATTTATCCCATTCTTAACTTGCTAAAGATCTATCAGATTTTAAGGGGATCTTCTATGCACTGTCCTCATTCCTCAGGCTTTAGAGGAAATAGCATTTAAATTTTGGCTCTGACTGGACTATTATTTTATCAAATCTTCATTGTTTTCTTCGCTGAACTTAAGATGTGGCTCCTTATTGTACTGGATGGTACATTTTGTTTCTCATCTTCAGCTGTTTAACAGAGACAGAAGGTTCATTCCAAAATAGATATTTAGTAGGGGGGCACGGTGGCTTAGTGGTTAGCACGTTCGCCTCACACCTTCAGGGTCGGGGGTTCGATTCCCACCTCCACCTTGTGTGTGTGTGTGTGGAGTTTGCATGTTCTCGAGTTTGCATGTTCTGGAAAATCATCCATAGTGTGTGAGTGAATGAGAGTGTGTGTGTGCCCTGTGATGGGTTGGCACTCTGTCCAGGGTGTATCCTGCCTCGATGCCCGATGACGCCTGAGGCACAGGCTCCCCGTGACCCGAGTAGTCCGGATAAGCGAAAGAAAATGAATGAATGAATATTTAGTATTTGGAGCTATCCATTATTTTCTCTATATTAACTAAAGCCTGGAGCCCAACTGAAGAGATGTGGCCCCATACCATGATGCTGCAACCATCGTGCCTTACTACAGGTAAGTTAAGGCATTGTATGTTACATGATCACATCACATAATTATGTGATGAAGAATAGATGAGGATGAAATCTGAATGAGATGAATCAGACTCATATCATCTCAGGGAGTTTTTTTGCTTGTCACTGTCACCTCCAGGTAGCTTATTAGGGATCGATGTTAGAGCTTAAAAATTAAAAATTAACTTAATTTTAAACTTAATTTTGTTTCTATACTTCTATAAAGCTACTTTGAGACAATGTGAATCGTTAAAAGTGCTATAGAAATAAATTAAACTGAATTATGTATTAAAGACATTCGTTATAGTTTCAGCATGAAGTCTTTTTTAGTTTCTATCCAGACCAGACATTCGGGTGTTTGTTCAATCCTTTGCCCTGAGACTGACTACTGCAACTCGTTCCTAGCAGGTCTGCTTCTGAATGAAAGTCAACCTCCGTAACTGATACAGGAACACAGCTACGAGACTTGTTTACAACCTTCCAAAGTTCTTACACACCACCCCATTGCCTCGTTCATAGTACAGAGTTGTTGTTGTTTTTTTTTTTTTACAAGGGATATGCTTGTCTTTTGGGCATAAACATGAATAACAACCCTTAGTGATTAATTTGAGTGTGATTGCATCAGCTAGAGGATCCCTAGAGGGACTTACCATTTAAGATTGCTGATGATATGATAACCCTTATAGTCTATAGTCTTATAGACCTTTGAGTAAATTACATTCTGTCATTCACTGATTGTCACGTGCCATGATCATGTTTACAAATCTCAACGTTTTAATAATTATTGAGGCTCGGCATATGTCAAAAAATCCTAGGACTAGTTTTGCATAATTAGGCATTTGATTGAGGTGGAGCTTGATCAACTAAAAGCATTTTTATAGTGTAAAAATACTACAATACAGGAAAAAAGTCTTCTTTTGCAAAGGATGCTTGTGTATGCTTGTTATTATGTGCAACAACATGCCCAATAAGTGTGAACTCTCATCAGTTACAGTACCAGCAGGTACCATACAGTATAAGCTTAATCGCTAACTTTCTCAAAACCCCGCTGAAGTCTGAAGTTTTATTTGAGTAATCAGATCATTATTAAAATTCCACTTACAAATTAGCATCAAAATGTAAAAAAATTTACTTGTCACCAGAGTCAAAGTCAGAGTGAGGTGATTAACAGTTTTTGTAGGGTGCATAATGGAGGCATCACTTCACACATGTGAGATCCGAGGTTATTTACACCAATGGTGAGGGAGAATAATGAGCTGAGTGTTATGAACTGTCTGCCTGGTTGCCAGTGTGAAACAAGCATTCTTTCTACCTTTTTGTTAGATCGTACCACCTTTCCGACAGAGTGGGGCAAAATGGTAGATACAGACACACGGGAAGGGTCGAACTGGGACAGCGATTCAGGTCTGGAGTGCGGTTGTAGTTTTGTGAGTGGAAACAACTTGTTAATGTAAGAATTCAGAGGGGAATGAACAGACTGGTTTGAGTGTACACCGAGGCTAAAATAACCTGTTTTTATAGCAGCTTCTCTACATTGTTAGAAAAAGGACAGCTTTTTAAACTTTACTCCAGTTTACTTTAGTAACTTTACTGCAAAATTCTCACATTATGCCACATTAGTAGCTACTGACAAACTACATGAGGAAAAAAAACAACTCTGCCACTCGAAGATTAAAGGATGCAGTCTAGGTGTGTGTCTGTGTGTGTGTTGATTGTAATTTAGAGCAAATGCAGACATATTTTAAGCAGATGTATGCAGATTTTACTCTATATACTTAAACCGTTGTAATCTTCCAGCGACACATTTTTATTTTTCAGAAACAGATGTCATGAAGAAAAAGTCATTAGTTATATGTAGTATATCATAGGGATTACAAAGAATAAATTCATTCATCTTCATTAACCTCTCAAGACTGATGAAGATGATGGATTTTAGGTGCAATTCAAGATTAAACTCTGTACACTGGTCCATAAAAAGAAGTGGTAGCTCAGTAGTACCTGGAAGGTTGTGAGTTCAAATACCAGGACCACCAAACTGCCACTGCTGGGCCGTTAAGCAGGACCCATGACCCTCAGTTGCAAATGTAAATGTAAGTAGCCATAAATGTAAATGTACATTAGAGTCAAGAGTCAAGAAGCTTTTATTGTCATTTTAACCGTATATAGCTGAAGCAGTGCACAGTGAAATAAAACATTGTTTCTCCAGGACCATAGAGCTACAAAAACAACTTAGAGCTAAGGAATTAATTCCTAGCCACATAAAGTGCACCAAGAAATTTCTCTACTGCTGATCCGTCGATGTTCAGTGGAGAGCGGTCGCTCTGTGCTCTCCTGAAGTCAACAACTGTCTCTTTAGTTTTATCAACATTCAGAGACAGATTGTTGGCTCTACACCAGGCAGTTAGCTGTTGCACCTCCTCTCTGTATGCACACACAAACACACACACACGGACACACACACGCACACACTCTGCATAGAGTTCTCCTCACATCAGCCATGGATAGACAGAGTATCTGGTTGTTGGGGGGAGGGATGGTCTTCTTAGACGATACACTGTTTTATGCCTCGAACCGAGCGTAGGATTTGTTCAGTGCATCTGTTTGGGAGGCATCACTATCACAGGCAGGTGAAGTTGTCCTGTAGCTCGTGATCACCTGAGGTTGCATTCCGCAGATCACTAATGGACCTATAGAGTTCACATAATGCCTCTTTAGCATTAGCGCTCGGTGGAATGTAAACTCCGACAACGAAAACCGTGGTGAATTCCCTTGTTAAATAAAATGGCCTGCATTTTACAGTCACAAACTCCACTAGCGATGAGAAGTAACTAGAAACAAGCACAGAGTTCTTGCACCATTCCATGTTTATGTAAAGACACACACCACCACCGTTATCCTTCCCGCACAGAGCTGCATTTTCCATCTAGCTGAATGTCGGCATATGGGACTCTGTCGTTGAGCCACGTCTCTGTGAAAACAAAGACGCCGCAGTCTCTAAACTCTTGCTGTGTTGTCTGCTTAAGTCGGATGTAGTCCAGTTTATTATCCAGGGAGCAAAGTTAGAAAGGAGAATGGATGGGATAGCCGCCCGACTAGGGTTTGTTTTTAGCCTAGCGTGGACACCCGCCAGTTTGCCACGCTCGAGCACCACTGGTGCCTTCTCCCCCGGTCACCGGCATCAGGCAATGCCGAGGACTAGAGGCCTGGTCTCTGTAGCAAGCCGAGGTCACGAAGTGTGTAGTTGCATGATTACTGTGTTTTAACAGCACAGTCATAAACATGAACACCACTGACTCTGATGTCCATATGCAAAAGTAGCGCAAAACAAATAAATGGCACTATTTTGTATCCAGAGTGGCCGCTGCATGCTACCGCCATGCCGCTATCTTAGCACTGTAGGCAGTACACACTCATGAACACAATTACACGACACACTCCTGATCACAATTAGAGTATTTAATCCATAGTCTTTAACCAAAGATAAGCTCTAAAATGGAATCATCAAAAAGGCTGAAAAAATAGTTAGCTTTAGGTAAGATAAATGTTCACCCATGCTTAAAACCTAGTCACTAAGAACATCATTAAAAGAAGCCTGCTTCAGGGTGAAATTAATAATGCGAAAGTCATGCTACAAATGCACTATATAGCCAAATGATGGTAGACAAATAACCATTGATCATCCCATTCCAATAACACTGAAAAAACCTCTATGACACTATCCACTACAGAAGGCTTGGTACTTAGTTTTGGACTGTAGTTGTAGGAATGTGTGGCCATTCAGCTAGAAGAGCACCACAGGATGGGCACCGATGTCAGACAAGAAGACCTGGTGTGAATATCCTGTTCCAATTCACCAAAGAGATGTTTAGTTTGCTCGAGGTCCGGTCTTTATGCAGACGACTTGGGTTCTTTTACACCAATGCTGGTATCCATGACTTTATGGATGTTACATTTTTCTCACTTCTTAATTTCTCATGCCTTACTCCTGCAGTTAAGAGCTTATACCCTGTCTGTTCTAGAAATCAAAGCCATTGAGGAATATGTGATTAAGGCAATGGAGCAGTGATACATCCATCCTTGTGGAGAAAAAAAGATAGAAGGCTTCAGCCATGCATTGATTATAGACCTTACCTTAATGTGGTAAGGTAAATCAAATATACTGTAATTACCCACTTCCTTATGTTCTTTCAGTATTTCATATTCACTGAACTATATCTGTGTTTTGCCTTTAATCTTAAAGCTAGTGATTGGAACACTTCATTCATTACCATGTCTGGACACTCTAAATATTTGATAATGTCCTATGGTGTGGTAAATTTTCCTCAGTGTTCTAGGTGAAGTAACACATGAATATTTTTATGAGTTTGTGGTGGTGTACACTGATGACTGTGGATGAGAAAGACGTTTTGAATCAGCAGGTAAAGAGTGAGAGAGTTTTTTCCTCTAGTATGTCCTTAACAACAGCCTATTGATTTGATTGTTTTCCACTCAGTAGTTGCTTGGAACCAGAGAGACACAATGCAGATGAAGTCTACATGCAACATGCACAAAGAATGTGAACTTGAACTTGAATTTGTGTTTATACTTGACTAGGGTTGCGAAATTCTGGGAATTTTCAAGGCTGGAAACTTTCCATGGGAATTAACGGGAATATATGGGAATTAACGGGAATATATGGGAATAAAAAAATGCAGAGTTGCCTATAACAAGGAACTTAAATGTAGTTAAAAAAATCTTGCAGCATAATTGTGTTTAAAACAACAAGATTTAATGCAATTTAAGTTGAATTTGTACCCTGCGTTCCTCGGTCACTTGCACACAGCACACTGCTTACTGGAGGGCCATTGAGGCCAAACCCCTTTCAGGTACTTGTGTTCTTCCATAACATGCACAGTAACACTTTATTTTAGGGGCATTTAACTAGTTGCTTATTAGCATGAATATTAATAGAATATTGGCTATTTATTAGTACTTATTAAGCACATATTAATGCATATTAATGCCTTATTCTCACTCATCCACTCACTCACTCACTCACTCATTCATTCATTCATTCATTCATTTTCTACCACTTATCCAAACTTCTCGGGTCACGGGGAGCCTGTGCCTATCTCAGGCATCGAGGCAGGATACACCCTGGACGGAGTGCCAACCCATCACAGGGCACACACACACACACACACACACACACACACACACACACACACACACACACACTCTCATTCACTCACACACTACGGACAATTTTCCAGAGATGCCAATCAACCTACCATGCATGTCTTTGGACCGGGGGAGGAAACCGGAGTACCCGGAGGAAACCCCCGAGGCACGGGGAGAACATGCAAACTCCACACACACAAGGCGGAGGTGGGAATCGAACCCCCAACCCTGGAGGTGTGATTCTAACGTGTTAACCACTAAGCCATCGTGCCTCCTGCCTTATTCTGCATTATCTTATTCTACATTCTTAATTGTACCCAATACCTAAACTTAATAACTACCTTACTAACTCTTAATAAACAGTAAATTAGGAGTGTTACCACATGTACAGATAATTTGATGGAAACCCCCCCCCCCCCCCCCACACACACACACACACACACTCTAAAAAAGGCTCTATTTTACATTTTGATTGGGACTTTTTTTAGAAGGTCAAAGGGTGGGGGATGCTTTCATTTTACAGGAATCATAGGGAAATATTTTATTACAATTATTAAGTTTATTATGTTTATTACAAGGATAATAATGTTTATTATGCTTTTGTGTTACTCAATAAAATAATCAATTAAAGTTCCACTTATTTACAATTAAATCAGTCAAGACATAATTTTTTTAATTTGTATTACCTAGCATGTGTGTCTGCTTATGACCAAACAAAATGTTTATTAATGTTTGTATATGATATAGTTTATATAAATTTCCCTATATTTCCAAATAATTTCCATAAATTCCTGTAAAGTTTCCAATTTGGAATATTTCCAAAATTCCCCAGATTAAGTTCCCGTGGAAAGTTTCCGGAAATTTTGCAACCCTATACTTGACCTAGTGATGTGGCTCAAGCTATCTGGTTTGTGCATTTTGATTTTCGTTACTAGCTTGAAATAGCAGGAAAAGTCAATACATCTGCTTCCTGAGTTCTCCTTCCACTCACTTCAGACACTACATTCTTTAATGGCATTTTGAACCTTTCACTCCCATGAGATGTTCCTTTCTGCTGAGTACTAATGGAAACTCATGGAAAAGTAATTTCGTGACAAGTTGAAATGCAACGTCCTCAAAAGCTCATTCGGTTTTAGGATTTATAGAAGTGGACCATACGGAAAGAAGATATTAAACCATATTATCTTGGCCATAACCCAAGACTGCTAAAGAGTTGCAGAGGTTTCTATGATTCACCAAACTTCTGATGGTTCATAGGTGGGCTCAGCTCTGTGGCAGCCACTTTAACCAGACTCCTAAAAGAAAAACCCAAGACACCCCAATGGGCTGATGTGCCTGGTGAGCTTAAGTCCTCAGAGACCGGTGCCCCTATTTTTTGCCATCCACAACCCTCACTTTGTTTCTTTGTCTGAAAATGGAATAGAGGCTGTTTTCTAAACCCTTCAAAAACTGCACCCAAGCATCCTATATTCAGTCAAGTTACACCTAACAGAAAGAAACTACGACAAAAAGGTCCTAGCAAATAAAGGCAGCCTTAGAGCAGTAGATGCATTGGCAGGAAGCATCAGTGCATGCAGTCTTAATTTTGACTGACCAACGAAATACTGAATATGAGAAATTAAGAAAATAAATAAATTCAATGGGGGGGGGGGGTTTCTTAGTGGTTAGCACGTTCGCCTCACACCTCTAGGGTTGGGGGTTCGATTCCCGCCTCCGCCTTGTGTGTGGAGTTTGCATGTTCTCCCCGTGCCTCGGGGGTTTCCTCCGGGTACTCCGGTTTCCTCCCCCGGTCCAAAGACATGCATGGTAGGTTGATTGGCATCTCCGGAAAATTTGTCCGTAGTGTGTGTGTGTGAGTGAATGAGAGTGTGTGTGTGCCCTGTGATGGGTTGGCTCTCCGTCCAGGGTGTATCCTGCCTCGATGCCCGATGACACCTGAGATAGGCACAGGCTCCCCGTGACCCGAGAAGTTCGGATAAGCGGTAGGAAATGAGTGAGTGAGAGAGAATAAATTCACAGCATGCCGAAGGGTTGAGGTTCACTGTTATCTTTTGTCCAGAGTTCAAGAACAAAGAGAACAAACTATTTTGCCATCCTCATACAGTTTCTCTTCTATGTCCTTACCGGGCATATTGGGGGCATAACAAAATTTTGCCAGGTATAATATAAGAAAAGAAGCCCACTTTTCTCTGGGGTGCTATAAGTAACCATTAAACAATTTCACAGGCCACCATGAAGTCTGGGATTTGTCAGTTCATTAAAAAGGGGTAGGTATAGACACAGGCTCAAGAGCAGAACTAACAAGCTGCTGTGTTTGGGTGACCTATGTGTCAAGATCAAGAGAGATCGTCTTAATGACCCTACCAAGGTCACTAGGTCATTTGGACTTGATGATCAGTTCATAGAAAAGACAAACTTGTTCATTTAATCACATAGAACCAACGGGGACAAGAAAAGAACATCATCCAAAAACTGTTGCCTTCAAGAGTAAGTCAGGCCCTAAATAGTCAATTCAACCACAAGAATATGATTAACCTGCTGATTAAAGATGAACCTAGTTTTATTTATAATTTTCAAACAAGACTTTGAACATATTTATTGTCAGGACAAACTTACAATAATTTAAAATGCTGTAGTCAAACAGCTTCTTTCTCCTTTTATTACAACATGTCATGTGACCTAAAATCATCCTCAAATGAACCATGCAGGGTATCAAATGAAAATAGAAATAAAGACACCTCATAGCTATCTGTGAAGCCTTTAGAGGAGAGGAGAGTGTTATAGCTCATGGTTAGGACTAAGCTGCTACCCCTGGGCCCTGGAGCAAGGCCCTCAACCCTCAACTGCTCAATTGTATAAATGAGATGTTTGTAATTTGCTCTGTATAATAATGTCTTCCAAAATGCCATAAATGTAAAGTACTACATTAAACAAGAGGAGAAGGAAGATGGTAAAGATACAGGATTGGATTTGACAAAAATAAACCCATCTTGGAACTTCTATGATGCCTAAAGAGACAAACATGTTTACTGATGTCCTTGCTGATGTATATGAGTGTACTTTGTCTGCTGCTGCCTCCTCCAGGCAAATGCACAAAACACACACACACACACACACACACACACACACACACACACACACACACACACACAAACACACACACACATACATACACAAACACGTACAAACACACACACACACACACACATACATACACACATACACACACACATACATACACACAAACACACACACGCCTGAGATAGGCACAGGCTCCCCGTGACCTGAGAAGTTCGGATAAGCGGTATAACATGAATGGCCAAATGATCACACACCCTTAAGAACATGCTGGGATGAACATGCTGGGATGCTAACCCTTTGCAGTAATAATAAGCTCCTGTAAGGATTTCCATTCGATCTCTTAACATGGCTGAGTGGATTGTGATCAATCGGCCAAAAGAGCATTACTGATGTCTACACTGATGTTGGTCGAGGAGGTCTGGCACAGAGGAGGAGTTTCAGTTCAGCTCGAAGTTCAGGCCACTTGAGTACTTCAACTCCAACATTTGGTCCTCTCTTTGTGCACAGGGACATCGTCAGGCTGGAACAGGTTCCAGTTCCAGTGAAGGAAATCTTTATGATGTTAAATACTAAGATATTCTAGATAAAACTTTATGATTTTAACATTATAAAGATCTAAAAAATATATACTGTATATACAGTGGTGTGAAAAAGTGTTTGCCCCCTAATGATTTTTTTTTGCACATTTGTCACACTTTAATGTTTCAGATCATTAAACAACTTTAAATATTAGTCAAAGATGACACAAGTAAACACAACATGCAGTTTTTAAATGAAGGTGTTTATTATTAAAGGAAAACAAAATCCAAACCCAGATGGTTGATTTTACTTTAGCCTAAAACAGTCTACACTCAATGTCCAATGGTTAATAAGTTAAAACTCAATGAATTAATAACAGCTTTAATAAACGATCCACATGTAGTCACTGTGTGACTCTATAGCAGTGGTCCCCAACCCCCGAGCCGCAGACCGGTACCGGTCCGTGGACCAAATGGTACCGGGCCGCCCAAGGAACATTAAACTATTTCCATTTTATTTACTGTGGTGTATTTCTCTCGGGTTTGTGTGACTTTCCATGGACGAGAGGTTAACCGGGAGCTGAGAGACGTCACCTAAAGCCGCACCAATACCGCGCATGCGCAAAATATCATGATATCGGGCCGGGTTTAGGTGACGTCTGGAGCTGAGCGGCTGCAAGCGGCAGTGGTATCGCTCTTCTCTCTGTTCACCGGTACTTTGTCATGTTTAGCAGTGCTTGGTGTACGTGTATATTGTGTTTGCTCAAATTTAACCCACAAATTAGCAAAAAATAAGCACGAAACAGACGTCGTTAGAACGTTAGAAACTCTGCCGATGTTCTGGATTAAAGTCATGGTGGAATACCCTGAGATTGTCACCACAGCACTTAAATCCCTATCGTCATTTCCGACATACTATCTGTGTGAAGCGGGGTTTTCTGCAGTGACGGCAACCGAAACAAAACAACGGAATAAACTGGACATAAGCAACACACTTCGGGTGTCATTGTCTCCTATTACCCCAGATGGAACCGTCTCGTTGTAAAGAAACAAGCTCAGGGTTCTCGCGGCGAAAAAAAGGTTGGGGACCACTGCTCTATAGTATACTGGTATTTATACGTAATGACTTCTAATGACGCTCTGTAATGGCGGAGTACAGGAATCCATATGAGGAATGATAAACAGCTTTATTAATGAAGCAGATCCAAATCCTATAGCAGAGATGTAGACAGGCAGGAGATTCAAAAAGCACAGGCAAGAGCAAGGCAAAGAGAGAGTAATCCAATAAATGTTAGCAATGAACTGAAGACATAGGATGAGCAGTAAGCAAAACAAGGCTTGGTACGCACAAGGCATGGTACGATACTTCACGTGGTGCATATAGTGCACATTGCTTAAATACCAGGCCGGGTTAGGGTTAGGGTTAGAGAGAGAGAAGCTGGGGTTGTTGTAACCGTTTTTGTACCTTCCATGTCATGATCACCTTTTGCTTGCTTTTTAGGGAAACATTTAAATCGGTACCCAGATTTCTGTGAAGCTGCTTTGTGAATTTCCATTACTAAAATAAAATGACACAAACACCATTTTACTGATTAATGGACTTAATTTGTTGACATATTTTCATGAATCGTTAGTGGCGAGTCTGCAGCATGACACAGGTAAAGCTCACTTAAAAAGTCATCCTGCTATCTGCAAGAGAAAAAAAAATGCTTCCAACAGCTGTCACCACTCGGGGTGAAGGAAGTTTATTTTGCATGATGGAGCGTTTAGAGGCTGCACCATGGAACTGAAATTGCAAACGATAAGAAGGATGCCTTATGCGCATGATATGCGGAGAGACGTGGTTCTGCTGCCGCATAAATCAAACTGGCAGAGCACTGGATTTGTAATCACTTACGAAAAAGAAAAGGCTTAGCGACCATAGGGTTGTGCTTCATTTAACACATATCTAATTACTCAGTTTCATCCATCAATGCTGGTCAGAAGTAATTTGTCAATACTTATTAACAAAATGCTGGTGTTCCGAATGCTGACATGTAATTTTCACACTTGGAATGCAGCAGGAAAATATATAAAATAAGATTTATTTATAGGCATCACGTCCATCCACTGCATGCTTGCGGCACCGTAGCACATTTAATAGAAAAGCCTAAAGATCCATTACAAATTAAATAAACGAATATTATTAAATTTTAGTCCTTTTGTCACTGACGTATATTGCGAAACATCCTCCACAACATGCGCCTGAGTTTGCCTCTTAAATCCTTTGTGAATAGACATGTTCCTTCAGCCGCCCCGGGCGCTAGAACAGATGTGTCATACACAATGTCAAGACTCATTGAGAACCAGAAAGGTTATAAGAACAGGAAAGAAAATAGATCTCTCAATTACAGCACTGCTGGGATTTTCTGCCATCTGGGATGCGACTCTTCATTTCAGAGAAAGAGAGAGAGATAAAGAGAGAGAGAGAGAGAGAGAGAGAGAGAGAGAGAGAGAGAGAGAGAGAGAGAGAGAGAGAGAGATAAAGAGAGAGTGAGAGAGCAAGATAAAGAGAGAGTGGGAGAGAGAGATAAAGAGAAAGAGAGAGATAGAGAGAGAGACAGAGAGAGTGATAGAGAGAGAGATAAAGAGAGGAAGAGAGAGAGATAAAGAGAGTGAGTGTGAGAGAGAGATAGAGATAAAGAGAGAGTGAGATTGAGATAGAGAGAGAGACAGAGAGAGTGAGAGAGAGAGAAAATGTTATGTTGCAGACAGAGAGAGATAAAGAGAGAGAGAGATAAAGAAAGAGAGAGTGAGAGAGATAAGGAGAGAGAGAGTGTGTGTGAGAGAGAGAATGTTATGTTGCAGAGAGAGAGAGCGAGAGAGAGAGAGAGAGAAAGAGAGAGAGAGAGAGAGAGAGAGAGAGAGAGAGAGAGAGAGAGAGAGAGAGAGAGACAGATAGAGAGAGATTATAATTTCTAGATGCCTGAGGCTTGCTAACAATATCTAGGAAAAAACGATCCTTCTCACCAGCGGTCAGTGAGATCTTTGCCTCTGTAAGTTTACTTGTAAAATATAATCTATATTGTCAGAGTTTGTTAGAACTTTTTATTTCTTTATTTTTAAAACTGAACTGAGTAGAAGCTGGGGAGTAAACTGAGAAACTGAGTTTTCTGTTTCACCTGCAGTAAGAGACCTGAAACTAAGCGATTTTTCTCCTCCATGTGAATGGATTTTTTCCTCCTATTTACACTGCAAACTGCATCTTCTATAGGTTTTAGCAGGTGGGATAAACGACACAGGATGTAAAAGATGTATCTCAGCAGAGTAATGAAGTATATAAAGCCCAGTGAAAAACATTAGCATGTTCATGTCGATGATTATGGTTAGGAGATCCATGATACTGGAGATATCCATTCCAATGGACCTAGAATGTCAGAAATAATGCTGAATTTAGGGTTAGAGTTACGGTTAGGTAAGACGCGAGGTAAAACTTTTAGAATAAGTCTGTAATTAGGGAGCATAAATACACTGTATTTACTGTTCATTATGTCTGGTTTTATACATTCGATATACCACACCTGATATATCGAATGTATAAAACCAGACATAATGAACAGTAGATTTGTGTTTGTGGCAATTTGTTCACCTTAATTCTAGTTATTTGCAATAAAACAATAGCAAATTGTCAGTGACTGTCTCTATTAGGGGGGCACGGTGGCATAGTGATTAGCACGTTCGCCTCAGACCTCCAGGGTTTGGGGTTCAATTCCCGACTCCGCCTTGTGTGTGTGGAGTTTGTATGTTCTCCCCGTGCCTTGGGGCTTTCCTCCTGGTACTCCGGTTTCCTCCCCCGGTCCACATGCATGGTAGGTTGATTGGCATCTCTGGAAAATTGTCCGTAGTGAGTGTGTGTGTGCCCTGTGATGGGTTGGCACTCCGTCCAGGGTGTATCCTGCCTCGATGCCCGATGACACCTGAGATAGGCACAGGCTCCCCGTGACGCGAGAAGTTCGGATAAGCGGTAGAAGATGAATGGATGAATGTTTCTATTAGCATTTGCTGCAGTTCTCTTGACTACTAGGCTCATGCCCTATGACCTCAATATTTATATAAGACAAATTAATGGAACATTAGCTTATCTGTCAGATAATAATGTTTTGCCATAAGAAATTTCAGCAGACCAACCTGGACCTCATAAAACCTCTCAAGACATCAGTTGTTGATCCTTAGAGTGATGGAAATAAGAGAAAAGAAGACTATGGTTAGAGTTAAGGAAGAATTAGGCTAGTCAGCATGCAGATTGTGTGTCCATGGTAGGGTACCGTCACTAATCCTATGGCTCATTCACAAGCTTTAACAGATACTTACATGGTGCTGGCATGGGTGGAGTCTTGGATATAGGGATATGATCTCATGTTGGTTGGATTGTGTTAGCCAGAGAATCGGATCTGTCACAGGACCGACTCAGCTATGCCCGCTGGTGGTCCGGTACCACTTTGTATGATGCCGTCCTTTTGACAACCCTGCCTGTACTTTTCAAGTTAAAAAAACAATAACTCGATGTTGTGCTATTGCAGCTTGATCAGAAACCGAATGACATGGAAGAGAGGACTTTGCTGTATGTCTACATTGTTCCCTGAGCAGGTACTACAATTTAGGGTTCATTTCAAACCCTTTCTTTGGGTGCAGCCATGATCACTTCACATTAAACTTCCATCTCTTCCAAATGGATAGTACGTCTTACAGACACTTTATATGATTTGTGATTCTAAATAATATTTTCTGCTTGCTGAATTATTTAAAAGAATCACAGAGCGCCTTGCCAGGATCTCCTTATATTCAGGGAGCAACACAAACATCCTACAGCAAGTAGATGTTGAGAAGGGCAAATGTCACTCTCATCCTTTCTACTATGCCTCCTTTTCCTGTGCTATCTTTCCTCGCTCAAGGGTTTGGGCTGATTGTTTGACTTTTTCAGCCTGTCACAATGAAAGTACAAAAGATACATCTTCCTACTTCAATTAGGCTAGAGCCAGGTCATCAACTCCTCTTCATAAATCAGTTCATCTGTTACATGCTTGAGGTGAAATGATGCTGCAAAGGGGTACTAATGAGGGATGAATCTGGAATTGACATAGTGTTTGTGAGTCTTGGTCAGTGGTGGGGATTGTGTGTGTGTGTGTGTGTGTGTGTGTGTGTGTGTGTGTGTGTGTGTGTGTGTGTGTGTGTGTGTGTGCAATAAAAATGAGAAGAAAAATCTAATTGAACATTATATTTAATCGTTGTTAAATCTGACAAAAACAAATGTTTATTGATCCATTTGTATCGCTTGCTAAATGAAGGCCCACAGCAGCAGGCTGTACTCATAGGGGTTATTCTAAAGGTGTGAGCATCAGGTGTGATGTTTAGTTTAGTTTAGCATCTAGCTTAAATAATTCGTCTCTGGGATGGTGTCTTACAACTGTTAGGACTCAGCCCTGACTTTGCCCTTGTGCGTTTTGTTTATGTTCTTTGTCACGTGTGTGCCCCGTCCTTGTCTTCTCCGTTTCCGTTTCCACACACCTGTTTCCCATTGTGATTACCCCGTCTATTTAACTGTGCCGCGTTGCCTTGTGCAGCGCGGAATCTACTGTTGTCTTGTCCGGTCTTTAGTCCGTGTCCTGTTTAGTGTTCTTTTGTTATTAAACCCTTTTTATTTCGCCATCCTGCATTTGGGTCCGTTTTATTCCCGCATTTGTTACAGAAGATTCCGCCGCACCAAGACAGAGCAGAATAGCTGTAGCCTGGACCGGCCGATTGGGAGCATCTTTTTCCTTATTGGATTTTTTTCCCCTGGACTTCGCGGTTTTGGTGACATCGGTCTGCAGTTTTCCGGTGAGGGACGCTGCTTCACATCCGGTTTCCGTGGAGGACACCGCCCCACTTCCTGTCCGTGGGGGGTGTTGCAGGCCTGTATTTGGCCCCTTTGGATTTGTTGGATTTGTTTGGGGTAGAGGATTCCCCCCCCCCCCCCCAAACGTTCCTGGATTTTGAGAAGTGGGACTGGCCGCGGTGTGTCAAGGGTAGCGCTAGGCCCTTCAGCTCATCTGTGCATATCGCTCGGCCCTTCAGCTCGGCCCTCTCTGGCTGCGCCGCCGTGTGCCTTGCTCCCCCCACCTGCCTCGCCGTGTGCCTTGCCCCCCTCCTGGACCTTGTTGGGATTTGGCGCTTCGGGAGCCGCACCACTGTTAGGACACAGCCCGGACTTTGGCCATGTGCGATTTGTTTATGTTCCTTGTCACGTGTCTGCCCCGCCCTTGTCTGCTCCTCCCGTCTCCACACATCTGTTTCCCACATTGCCTTGTGCAGCGCAGAATCTACTGTTGTATTGTCCTGTATTTAGTCCGTGTCATGTTTAGTGTTCCTTTGTTATTAAATCCTGTTTATTTTGCCATCCTGCGTTTAGGTCTGGTTTGTCCCGCGCCCGTGACAACAACACTGTAGGTTTTAAATCACACATTATAATCAAGGAAGGTTAACGATGGTAGATTAACTGACCTTTTTATTAATACCATTGACCTACATTGAGTCTGTCAAACAATGAAAGTGTTCCCTTCACAACTGCTAGCATGTACGAATGTATAAAAATAATGGTAGATCATAAGCATCAGAGATAATATGTTAGATTTGCCATTCAAGCAATTAGAGATCAACCAAAAGAAAGATTTGCACAGTTTCTATACCAAATGCCTGGATAATAAAAATCTTACACAGAAAAGCCCCCTGACATGCAATGCTTTAAGCAACTTCAGCAGGTTTTACTGCGGTTACAATTGGAATTCAGAGTTATGATCAGATGAGTAAAAAGAAAACAACTTTGGCCCAAGGGCTTTTGTGAAGATGCAACATATCATGAATTTTGCTAGGTATTTATCAGGAAAACCAGGTTCCCTCTGGCAGGTGGTTAAAACACGGTAATAAATAAAGCTTTCAACAAGATACTGATTGCAAATATTCAATTTAGCACAGAAATGCTTGTGGGAAATGGAATCACAGCCTTTCAGTATCGGAAATATGTAGTCTGAAGTGATGTACAAGCCTAAGAATATACTGGAGTTGAAGTAAAAAATAAGTGTAAGGATTACTATAATATCCCTGTATATCTACATACACAATATCTACTTCACATCCTGAGTCTAGAGCATGTCGTTTTACCTAAATTTCGCAAATTCTATCCAATTTAGTAAAATTCTGGACCTTGTTGTCTGTTGTTGCCAGTCACATTGCAAATTACTTTATCGTTGACTGTAACCTCATCTGTCTGATATTACGTGTTTCAGCATAGATACATTATTACAGGGAGGAGTATCATGTCAGAGGTTATGTTATACTTATCAAAAGAGACATTGCTCTGGGGTTTTAACACATCTGGTGTCCCCTCTGCACTGGCTTTAGTCTTTTGGGCTTTCTAGTATTACAGCAACAGATGTGATCAAAATCCCCCGAATACTCCACATCCTCCCACCCACATCCTACATGACAACAGCCTTGAGCATCTGTCCATCTCTCGAGCACTGAAGTTCACTGAAGAGTAATTACCACCAAATAAGAGAACACACAAATATCAGAGCATCACAGAATTCACAATCGATTGGAAATGCATTAAATATATACAATGAAGCTTGTACCGTAATGCAGTATTTGCGGTGCTTAGATTAGCAAGTTTTTGAACTTAATAGGATGAAAGGGTACATTCCTGACTTAATCCAGAGAGAGCTATAGAACAAGCAAATAGTTTAGCATGCTCATAGATCCTCCCTAAGACTTAGACCTTTATTATTCTGCCATCACAGAGGTCACTTTACATGTCAGGTGAAGTCAGGAGCAGCCTAGGACAAGTGAGTGACACCTTCCATTTACAGTCCATTCATTCATTCATTCATTCATTCATTCATTCATTCATTTCCTACCGCTTATCCGAACTTCTCGGGTCACGAGGAGCCTGTGCCTATCTCAGGCGTCATCAGGCATCGAGGCAGGATACACCCTGGACGGAGTGCCAACCCATAATAGGGCACACACACACTCTCATTCACTCACACACTACCAATGAATCTGCGATGCCAATCAACCTACCATGCATGTCTTTGGACCGGGGGAGGCAACCGGAGTACCCGGAGGAAACCCCCGAGGCACGGGGAGAACATGCAAACTCCACACACTCAAGGCGGAGGCGGGAATCGAACACCCGACCCTGGAGGTGTGAGGCAAACGTGCTACCACTAAGCCACCGTGCCCCCCAAGTCCGATTTAATTGAATTGAATTTAATTTAAAGACCTTTTTATAATAATGAATTCTAAGTATTTTGTGACAAATATTATTTCATGCACATACATCTAGTGATGTAAGATTATAGACTTATAATTCTCTAAACTATTATGAGTGCACAATCATTTTTACAACATCTGACTCTTCAGAGAAATGTAGTTATTATTGTAGTTTCAACTGATGATGGGTAAAATTAAAAACACAAAATCTTTGCTCAGCATATAGTAATGGTTCTTCAGTTGTGCTCACATCATTTTGCTAATAGAAATCAGCTTTATTCAGCTGACAAAGGATTCAAGCCAACAACCGTGTGGCTCTCTCCTAATGTCTATAAATATGCATCTTTATATCTTCCTGGTCTGGGCTGCACATCAACATTGTTAGTATCTGACACCGTTACACACTGCATATGGACCAGGAACGGTGGAGGACGTGTGTTTGTTTCATTGGATTTATAAAAGTCATTACTTTACAGTTTGGCTCCTTGAGAGCTTAATCCTGCCTCAGAGCTAAAAGTGAATTGATTTTATTTCAACGATTTAAAGTCGTTACCTGTGACAAATGTAACCAAAACGAGTCAAGATTGAGATTCTTTATTTTATCTTCCATCAAAGCAGTGAAGTAGATGTTTGCATTGGGGCTAAGAGTCTTAGTGATCCAACAAAAAAGTCATAGGAGGGGAATGTTTTTATTCTCATGGACAGATGTGAAGATCATGAAACAAAGAATTGATTAACCGATTAACACGGAAATGAGCTGGATGTGGCGACGATATGAAGTGAGCTTCAAATCATTCATTCATTCATTCATTCATTTCCTACCGCTTATCCGAACTTCTCGGGTCACAGGGAGCCTGTGCCTATCTCAGGCGTCATCAGGCATCGAGGCAGGATACACCCTGGACGGAGTGCCAACCCATCACAGGGCACACACACACACTCTCATTCACTCACACACTACGGACAATTTTCCAGAGATGCCAATCAACCTACCATGCAGGTCTTTGGACCGGGGGAGGAAACCGGAGTACCCGGAGGTAACCCCCGAGGCACGGGGAGAACATGCAAACTCCACACACACAAGGTGGAGGTGGGAATCGAACCCCCAACCCTGGAGGTGTGAGGCGAACGTACTAACCACTAAGCCACCGTGCCCCCCAGCTTCAAATCACTGTGGTTTAATATTATTTTTTATATATATTGGTGTATAATACAATGTAAGTCCATTAGAAAACTCTGTAGGTGTGTGCAAGTAAAAATAGATGTGTGTGGGATTGGACAAACTCTCTGCTCAGGACTGGACATAATTCATTCGAAACTCTACCCTGAACCTCAAGCTTAGTTTTTTGTTCTAGTCCACTTTCTAGTGTGCATTTAAAGAAAACCATTTTTTTAGACCATTTGAGAGTAGTTTGCATGTTGAGTGCTCTTGATTTCCACACTAAAGAAAACCGACCTTAAATTCTTCCCTTATATTTTATGAAATTTAGACAGGTTTATCGGAAGAGTCGCCAAGCAGACGACCTAGATGTTCAGCTGTATCGCAGATACCCTGCAAGATACCGCTACATATAACAGACTGTAAAGTCTGAAGTAGCAGCTGTTTAAAGAGATAGCACTGCAAAACAAAGTGATCTTTGAAGATGGGCCCTTGATATTCCTTTATTCTGGATTTGTCGGTAGATTTTTTTTTAACGCTTCAGAGGTGACTGTGAAATCTTCCCCAACAAGAATAATATCTCAGATAGATTGGAGCTGGGTAGATAAATAAGGACATCAGGTCACAGAATAATGTTCAGATAGCTTGCTAGAGGGGAACAATGGAACGGTGTCACTCACAGAGAACAAAAGGAAATTAATTAAATTTGTCACAGTAACAACTCAGCGACTTTGATTAGACGAGTCTTTAGGAACAAAACAGTTATTTGGATGTAAACTTTTAGCACAGATACAGCTTGGCAAATATTAAGCAAGAAGCCAGTACAGACTGTAATGATCGTATATAGAAATTCTCTCTCTCTCTCTCTCTCTCTCTCTCTCTCTCTCTCTCTCTCTCTCACACACACACACACACACACACACACACACACACACACACACACACACACACACACACACACGTTTGTCTTCCTTAAATGACTGACACTTTAAATTCAATACAATGTGGTATACATTTTTAGATGAAAACTACTAAGTATGAGAGATCTCTTACTTCACCAAAGCTTTGACATGTGAGACTTTCTTTTCTTTACTGCAGATGCACATTTTTGCTCCTGCACTGCAGCTTTGTTCAGTAAATTGTCAATACCTGGATTGTGATATTGCACTCAAGGGTTTTTGAGCACTTCAACTCCACCTCCTACTAAAACAATGACTCACAATCATTTAAAACAATATCTCCCCTGAGAACGGGACAATATGATGATGCAGTATTTTCTAAAAGAAGGAGATATGAAATAAAATCACTAATAGAAACAAAGCGCAGGAGCAGAAACGTCTCCCAGAGTGCAGAATAGTTTGTCCATGCATCACAGCATGGTTCCCAGGCGAAAATGCTGACACTGACCTTTCACTGCTCTTTTCTTTTCTCTAAAGACACTTCATAAAGCACATAGAACTGTAAATCTGAGATATAGAACTGTAAACAATGGACTACTGGGAACAGTTGAGTGAGTTCAAGGTCAGGTGATAATAGTTAGTCCTGCATCACAAATTGCTTGAAATTGGACCTTAAATTATACGATAATCATTTAAAATAGCTAAATACAGAAAGGTAGACTTTATTATCTAGAAGAAATTACATTATCAAAACGGGGGCACGGTGGCTTAGTGGTTAGCACGTTCGCCTCACACCTCCAGGGTTGGGGGTTCGATTCCCACCTCCGCCTTGTGTGTTTGGAGTTTGCATGTTCTCCCCGTACCTCGGGGGTTTCCTCCGGGTACTCCGGTTTCCTCCCCCGGTCCAAAGACATGCATGGTAGATTGATTGGCATCTCTGGAAAATTGTCCATAGTGTGTGAGTGTGTGAGTGAATGAGAGTGTGTGTGTGCCCTGCTATGGGTTGGCACTCCGTCCAGGGTGTATGCTGCCTCGATGCCCGATGACGCCTGAGATAGGCACAGGCTCCCTGTGACCCGAGAAGTTCGGATAAGCGGTAGAAGATGAATGAATGAAAACTGCTGCCTTAAAACCACCAGTAAACTCAAGCTTTCTTTCAACCTTGGACAATGGATTATTTGAAGTATATTTTTCGAAAATGTTTAAATGTACAAGTTCAATTTTCAAAACTTGTCACGACAATTAGATTTAAAGGTCAAAAAAGAGACGTTTACAAATTTTGTCATTAATTAAATATGATTTTAACATGATAGAAGAATAATTGTGGATGTTCCTGAGATGTTGTGGACTTTGGGTTCACTTGATAAACTTGTAGTCGTCATTCTCAGAGGGTCTCGTGTCAGAAGCTCACATTTGGTCATTTGGTCACATTTGGAAGTAGTTTGACCACCGAGTGTAAGATAAGTGTGATAGTGATTGTGTAGAGGAAAGAGAACAAATAATTCAGGGTGGATAGAGTTTGTTGTTTTCCTGAACAAATAAGACATTTCCTGAATAATTTGCTGAGAATTACGTAAATCCTCATTTCATTCTCATTGTGGTTTGTTTCCTAAATTATTTTGTATAAAGAATTCCTAACAGCAAGAAATTTCAGACTGTTTGCCACGAGTGACCCTCGAAAGGTGCGTGCAGAAATGATACCATATGTGATATGGGTTTAGATTTCTATTTATTTATTTATTTGTTTGTTTGTTTGTTTGTTTGTTTGTTTGTTTGTTTAATATCATTTTGATTTCCCCGTATTATATATTATTTTTTTTAGCTAACTCTAGGTGAGAAGTTAAATCTGTAGGTTCTGCATTTTAATCTAGATTTTAAATAAAAGTATATTTTCTTGTAACATCTATTCAGCTCAGTATGTATCAAAATTCAATATAGCAATATATTTACAAAATGTTTAGACTCTTTTTTTTTTTTTTTTTTTTTACTATGCATAGTATCTTGCTGATAGTTTTCACTCGAGTCATGACCGCTTCCACTGATCGAGATGGATGTTTGCAACTTGCTTCTTGAAGTTATTTTGAGACCGTTGCATGGCTAGCAGCTACGACATACAGCTAAAACTAAGTGGCCCTAGATCAGTGAATCATGCCTGTGTCGACGTGAAGAATGCCTACTCCTCTAACCTATATTATGATAAATGCCATACAGTGACTGGAGGTGTTGAAGGAACTTCTGATTGGTCCAGAGAATGGCCGGTCTATTTGTTTAATGGTGTGTGTGTGTGTGTTCCACGTGGGATTGCTGGGGACAGTGTTGCCCAGTCAGGAGACATATGGGTGAGTGCACGCTCAGTGTGTGTGTGGAATTGTTTACACTGCAGAAGAATTCATACTGAAGGTGAGAAAAATCACACAGTAACATAACTGAAACTCAGAAACAACAGATTCAAATCAAATTCAAATTTATTTCTGTAGCACTTTTAACAACGGACATCATCTCAAAGCAGTTTACAGAACATAAACATAAAACAAAAGGTTAATATAAAGATTAATATAACACAAGAATCCAAGATTAAGAGGTTAATATTCTATATATTTAAATGTGTATGTATTTATCCCCAATGAACAAGTCTGAGGTGACTCAGGTGACTGTGGGGAGGAAAAACTCCCTTAGATGGTAAAGGAAGGAACCTTGAGAGGAACCAGACTCAAAGGGGAACCTCAACCTCATCTGGGTGACACTGGGGGTGGGATTATATATATACAGTCTGATAAATGTTGTAGTGATGAGGAGGTTGGTGTCCTCAAAGACCACATGGAGTTCACATCTCCTCCTAGAATGTCTGAATACTTCATGAAGCCAACTGGAGCTGGTACATCTCGAGATGTCTCAGGATCCTCACAGGGTTGGTCTTATCTCAGTGAAGGTCCAAGATCTTCATGGCACAGAAGACAATCTGAGCTGGTACAATTTCTGGATGCCTCAGGATGGGTAATAAAACAGTTATAAACACCGAAGCTCCACCTGTGACCTCGTATCAAAGACAAACACACACAGAAACGATATCTATATACTGTAATACACAGTAAAATATAAAAGTGACAACATTTGTGAAATGAAGGAAAATCCAGAAACAGTTAATTATGACAAACACAAACAAACAAAATCGTTATCTAGAAGTTCAGGGCATGTGCAAAAAGACTCAGTATGGGCAAATAAACAAAAAGATCAACAACTCGAGATTAAGTTTGGGAAAGTGAGATACAAACCAACCACACGTTTACTTTACAACCTGACATACTGTAGAGCAAACCTTCTGCTACTGGTGGGTTCTTGGAAGTTTAATTCATGCTAATTTGTAGTTCATGTTAATGTGTAGTTCATGTTAATGTGTAGTTAATGTTAATATGTAGTTCATGTTAATGTGTAGTTCATGTTAATGTGTAGTTCATGTTAATGTGTAGTTCATGTTAATGTGTAGTTCATGTTAATATGTAGTTCATGTTAATGTGTAGTTCATGTTAATGTGTAGTTCATGTTAATGTGTAGTTCATGTTAATGTGTAGTTCATGTTAATATGTAGTTCATGTTAATGTGTAGTTCATGTTAATGTGTAGTTCGTGTTAATGTGTAGTTCGTGTTAATGTGTAGTTCATGCTAATGTGTAGTTCGTGTTAATGTGTAGTTCATGTTAACGTGTAGTTCGTGTTAACATGTAGTTCATGCTAATGTGTAGTTCATGTTAATATGTAGTTCACGATAACGTGTAGTTCATGTTAACGTGTAGTTCATGTCAAAGCAATGTCTCTGCAGGTAAAAATCCCAGGCATGTTGTTTTTTTGTCTGCTCCCTGTTCAGGGTCACCACACCGAATCATCCAACCCACACATTTGATTTTGGCACAGGTTTTACACCAGATGTCCTTCCTGATGCAACCCTGCCATTTTATCTGAGCTTGGGACCAGCTCTGAAAGTTAACCCATCAGTTGCTGGGTCTGTTCCCTACCCGAGATACAAATATGGGCTGTGGTGCTGAGAGTGTGAGATCCTGCCACCGGACCCCCAGGGATTATTTTTTATAATTAACGTGGTTATACGGTTTAATGCTTAATAAAATAACAGAGTACACAAAAAAGCTTTCAGATATAATGAATTTTGTACTAAAAAGTCTTCTGTCTTTTACGGAGTTCCAAACCTTTTTATTTAATATAAAAAAAATAACCATAAACTGTACATCATAGCTCGATTCTCGTTAGCATAGCACTTTAAGTTTCCTGCTGACATTGCTCTCTGCTTGAGATAGCTTGGAAGGCCCTGCATCTTCAGACTGAATTATTCCTTCCTGCTGAATGGAAAGCAGCAAATAGCCAGAGTCGAACTCCCCAGTGTCCCAGCAATGGCATATAGTCCTGCCTACAGTGCTAAACAATTACCTCACTAATGGCACAGTCAGTGTGCAATTTTAGACTTCCAAAGATAGAGGCAGCCTCTGAATCAGTTATATAGGAGCCTACAAGCATATAATATAGGGGAGAACACCAAGACCCATTTAGCAATTCTAATAAGCAGTTTTAATGTGTTAAAAAAACAATTCAACTAATTAGAACTGTTTTTGATAAAGTCTAAATAAAAGGTATTTTTTTTCCCATTCCATGTAAAGCTGTACATTTTCTCATTAAATTATGCTATTTCACAAATAATGATTTCTTTAAATGATTTTCTTTGAATTTAATTGTACCACTGGAAGGAGTACACACACACACACACACACACACACACACACACACACACACACACACACACACACACACACACACACACAAACTGTACCATGTGTAATTCCATTAGAAGATTATACTAGAAGAATGTTTGAGATTACAAAGTATTATTTATGGAGATATGACTGATTTAAAAATTGTAAAGCTAGATTTTTTTTTTTTTTTGTCAAAAGAAAAAAAAAGTGATTTTTGAGTCTGGGGAACAAACAAGACAATAACAAAGCTCGGAAGGAAAAGGAAAAAGAACAAAACAGATTAAAGAAACTAAATGCGTCTGAGAATCTGATGTAAAATCAGAGTTTCGGTATAAATGGAAGATGGATTCACAGATCGAATCCAGCCACTGCAAAAAGTCAGTACACCAGTAATGTCATTATTATTTAAGCAATACTACTTAGTTTATTATGAGGTTTGGCATAAAGGCAGGGATTCAGAGAGAATCCAAGGATTAATGCCAAAGCACATAATGAAGTAAGCTGTATACATCTCGGATAAGCTTTTCTCTTCCCTTTTTCTGCCAAAGGAACATTACAAAAATTTAATTTTTAACAAATAAAATGCAAACTTGTACATGGAGTAAAAATATTTACTCTGTTCTTTGTATTAAATATGTAGAATTCATATGTTTTAACCAGGGGGCACTGTGGCTTAGTGGTTAGCACTTACACCTCAGACCTCCAGGGTTGGGGGTTTGATTCCCACCTCCACCTTGTGTGTGTGTGGAGTTTGCATGTTCTCCCCCTGCCTCGGGGTTTTCCTCTGGGTACTCCGGTTTCCTCCCCCGGTCCAGACATGCATGGTACGTTGATTGGCATCTCTGGAAAATTGTGTGTGAGTGAATGAGAGTGTGTGCGCACTCCATCCAGGGTGTATCCTGCCTTGATGCCCGATGACGCCTGAGATAGGCACAGGCTCCCCGTGACCCGAGGTAGTTCGGATAAAAGCGGTAGAAAATGTGTGAGAGAGAGTGAGTGAATGTTTTAACCAGTATAGAGTTATGTGTTCAGACTTCAGATACATATTACAGATGTAAAGTGGGCGTGTTTCTGGAGGTCTTGGAAAAAAGTCTTTCAAAAAATAAAGAGCATAACTACGATGGATAATGAAGGACAAAACAGTCATACAAGTATATTTTATATATTAAATCTATTATGCTTCCTTATCTTACAGTTAATCTATTTTTGAAAACAAATAAACAACCTAAAATTACGGTTAGGGTTAGGGTTAGATTATCAAATAGGCCACGCCTACCCGATGACGCAATATCTGTTACGCTGTTCTGAAATCCCTGGAAATAAGTGCACACAATGACTAATATATCTCACCTTACCTTATCTTACCTTCCCTTACATAACCTCAGGTTTAAAAAATGCATGTGATTTGCGCTGCCTGTCGCAAATTAAATTAAAAATAAAACAACGATGTAGGAAAAAAAAACTAATTTTTTGGAAAAGTCATCAGTTTCCCCACACTGTGGAAAAGTCTACGTGGCATACCAAATATTATATTCCTTTTCCTTACAGAAATAAAAGTAGGCCCACAGTATGAGGAGGCCTACAGTATACAGTATAATAACTATGCCCAGTAATAATAAACTTTTCTATAAAAAAAAAAAAAATCCATTCCTTAATGCTGAGAGGAATATTTGACCAATTTTACCGAACATCTAATACGTAAGCTCACATAATGTCAAATCTCTCAAGAAAGACTGATCTTATAAATAAAACAATCTACATAACCACATTGCATTCAGTGCTAACTTTATCAAAAAGGTGATAAAAAAGAGGATCCGCTGTGTGCCAATGATGATTCTAATTTGAATATGATTCCTGGCCTCAATTCAATAATAGTGAGCCAGAATTATTTCAGCATTTTATCAATAAAGGACGATGTGATAGTGTGCACATCAGAGCGAGGAGGTGACTACGGCTTTCTCTCGGAAATACAGGACAGAGCCATTTCTTATCTGCGTTTGCTTATCAAAAATAAAAAAAAATAACAAATTCATAGCCTTGAGTATTAAATTTCTCTGAGAATTACAACCTCAGCTCTGCCTGCATGAGCTGTTTCAGGATCTTCATCTGAGAAGAAAACATTTTACTTTTGTCTAGTTGTGTAACTTTTGTCTATACGTATGAGAAAGGAGGGAAGTGAAAAGAGAAAATAGGGCAGATTAATACTGAAAGTCAGTGTGTTTCTAGTACATCATAATATCTGTAAGAGATATAAGAGTAACTACCAAAGTAAGACTAGCTCTGTTATGTAATGTAAAGGAAGAATCTCAAGGGCTTATTGAAGGTGTTAGTGACAACATGTCACGCATGTGTTAGTGACAACATGTCACGCACTAATTTATCCGGATATTTGTAGGTAAAAATAAGTTACGTTACGGTAGATAGAATTTATAACCGTCGTCTACCTCGTTCATGAACGTGACAGTTAATTGTAGCAGATATGTCGTGGTCTCTTTCGAGGGAACTAAATGCGGCGTCATGGTTGATGCTATGGGAAGGCTTCTTTGAGGAAGTTGGTTCTGAAGATCTGTGTGCAAACATGCCAGTTTAATTGCTCAGAAAGGACACATGACACAAATCTTTTTGCATTCTTTGTTTGGGAGAAGAACATGCTCGGTCGCATATGGTATGTGGTATGGGGCATATGGTAGCCTAGTGGTTAAGGTGTTGGGCTACCAATCGGAAGGTTGTAAGTTTGATCCAAGGTCCACCAAACTGTCCACTGTTGGGTCCCTGAGCAAGGCCCTTAACCCTCAATTGCTCAGTTGTATACAAATGAGATCATGTAAGTCGCTTTGGATAAGGACGTCTGCCAAATGATGTAAATGGTCGGCTCTCGATGTGGATCAACGGATTCGATCATTGGGTTCTCAGATTGAGTTGGCGAAGTGGAACAAGAGGCAGATCCTTCCTTGTCTCTTGTCCTTTTTTGACTCCGACCTCTCCATTTCCAATTCGGAAACTCGTTTGGCGATTTCTCCCAACCTGGAAGAGAGTAGACCTTGCTGTCTGTTTCAGGCTTTGTGGAGCTTGATGTAGGTGAGTAAAGGGTGAATTCTACTGATCTGCTACTGCATTCAAGGAACTCCTGAAGGTACCTGAAGGTAGTGAATCTCAGCTCCCTCCTAGCTCACTCAGAGTGGAAAAAATGGTGAGTGTTTCAACCCAAGCCCCCCTGTCAAAGGCTAGAAAGGCCAGTCAGCATGCCCAGACTCATCAGGTATGAGAGGACCTTAGGTCTGTCATCTCTGCCGGGTGGGATAAGAAGAAATCCTGATGCCCGAGGGCTAGGGTTTGTAGGAACGTCCATCCCTGGGCAGCTGTTCCAGTGCACCAGGGAAATAAGCATGAGGTTTCAAAGAATCTGGCAGCATGACACCTTCTGCCAGGTGTGTCTCATTGGGTCCTAGACACCATAGTAAAGGGGTACAGGATCCAATTCCCCATCTGTCCTCCTCTGTTTCTGGGTGTGTTGGGTGTCATTAGTGAACACAAAGCCACATTCCTCCAAGAGGAACTTCTCCCACTTTGGAGCAAAGGGGACATAGGACATGTTCCTCTCCCAGATTGGGACTCCTGAGTTTACAGTCAGTTTTTTGTTGTTCCCAAGAAAGTTGGGGGCTGCATCAGTTTTGGACCTGCAGGCCCTGAACTGTACCCTGAATACTTTCAAGTTCAAGATGCACACACTTAAGGTCTGAGGACTGGTTTGTGACAATCGACCTCAAAGATGCCTATTTTCACATAGACATCCTGCCAGGGCAGGGGGCAAAGCTTACCTGTATTGTGTTCTATATTCTGGCCCAGTTGAATGCTAAAGCAGCCAGTAAGCGAAATGCTCTGCTTGCATATATTAGGTCTCAGGTCTAGGCATCAGGTTGAAGGCAGAGGAGTGTGTGCTATCTCCTTCTCAGAGAACCACTTTTCTTGGGATAGTTTGGGATTCCACCACAATGCAGGCACATCTGTCTCCTGCTTGGGTGGCTTCCGTCTTATCAGCAGTGAAAGCTATTTGGCTAGGCAAGAAACCTTCTTTGTCACTGAGCCACTGAGTGTGTTCGACCCCATTCCAGCTCTGTCTCAGGGATGACAGCTTTCATCCCCACAAGCATCCCCTAATGATTCATAAGGTTTCTGTACCATGGGCTTCTTACTTTTCTTACATGGACACAGTTTCCCAACCTTGGGTCCCACTCTAGTGCATATCATCATTCTAGCGTTGAAACTCCGTCCCACATCTTAGAGGCTACCATGTGCTTGTGAACACAGAGAGCACTATGGTGGTTTCCTTTATCATTCCACAGGACGGTCTGGGTTTGCTCCCTCTGTTTGGGTTTGCACAGAAGATGGTCCTCTCCTCATGCCTTTATCAGGTTTTCTAACCTGGATGTGGACCCCACGCCAGGGTTCTCTCTCTCACGGCCTTTGCCACAGTCATACGCCTTGATGCAGCATTCAGTTTCCATGAATGGGAACTACATCAGGTTACATAAGTAACCTGGTTCTCTGAGAAGGGAATGAGACACTGCACCACACCCCAGGCATCCACTCTTGTTTCCTTCAGACAAATAGAAGCTAGAGTAATGTGAAGTAGATCACCATTGGACTCATTGGCTCATATTCCCTTCGTCACATGTTCTATCTGAGCCATTTAATTCCAGTGTGTGCGCAAAGAGATACAGATACTAGATACTAGGGCTGTGCATGAAAATTCCAGGAGCTCAGCAGTATATTCACTATAATTATTATTATTATATTATAAACACTGGTAACCATCATACATGACATGCTGAAAGGCACTGAGATCACATCGTATCTCCGTTCGGATGTGTGATGTGAAGATTAACAGAGATCTTGGAACGTATCTGCATGATTTTATGCAATGATCTGCTGCCACTTGATTAGATAATCGCATGCAAGTAGGTGTAGGTGTTATTATTAATGGTCATTTTTTTTTATATGTAAAAATGTGCACACTGACCTCTTTAATGTATGAATATAGGCTATTTTTTTGGGTCTATTCGATATCGATATGTTTTAGTTCTCTCTTAGTCCTTTGTTTAAAATGCCACACAGCCAGATGACTACATTACTGTATTGTGTTACGTTTTGCCCTATTATTATTTCTGCATTTACACTTTATTTGTGTTTCGGTATCGGCTAAAAACTTACAGGTTTTATGGTTTTATAGTAACACTTGGTTGATTTTGTCAGCGCTGATATTGATAAAATGTAATCACAAGTATGATAAGACATTAATAGCAGCAGGGTTAAAGTGGCAATAATAACCAACCTTTTTGCTTCTCTTACAAACACACAACATTTGTAAAAGGAACCATGTCATACTCACAGCCCTGAACATGCACAAGGCAGATGTGACAGGACAGGATTGTCATACTAATGAAAATGGTGAATGGCGAAGGTCAGCTCTGCCATGGTAAGAAGAATGAGGAGGTACTGATGAGAGCAGCAATAAGTGCACAGGATGTGGAGAAGGTGATGGTGGTGGGGGGGTGTCAGTGAGGTCAGTGGGGGCACTTCATACTGTGATGGATAATAAAATGTTAATTGTGCTAAGGGTTATGAAGGGTTCAGTTATTCTTTCATTTTTAGAGCCAGCATGACTGATGTTTGGAAAGAACAGTAACAAAGACATAGTAAAGAAGAGAGTCTGCTATGCAAAAGTGAGCAAAATATGTGGCAGTCATGCAACAATAAGGTTATGGAATATTAATAATAACTTTTTTTTAAAATAAAATATTTTTTTAAGCATTTATTGTATGCATTATTGCCTAAGTTTGTGGATGCTGCTGTAATGCATGAATTTTCCACTGGGATGAATAAAGTATCTATCTATCTATCTATCTATCTATCTATCTATCTATCTATCTATCTATCTATCTATCTATCTATCTATCTATCTATCTATCTATCTATCTACATTATTAGATACAATCAGTGACACTGGTTGCATAGTGACACATCTGTAGACTTATGCAGTAAAGCTAACGTGTAGATTGTCAAGTTCGATGTAAGAATTTTAATCTGTACAAGAAAAAAAAAATAAACATAAGGAATTCCAGTGTTTTTCCCTCATTATTTCAGGAGAACAAGAAAATGATACAAAGCTCTAACCATTTGTAGCGTGAAGACAAATATGGTAAGTACTGTAAGAAATATGCTAATTTATTTCATTTGTCTGTGTATCGAAACACATTTTTTTTACTTAGTACTCATAAATCTGAAGAAAATGTATGTGTCATAAGCAGCATAAACAGATTTCAAATGACTGTGAGGACTTGGGGAAACTCGTGGCCTAATGGTTAGAGAGTCTGACTCCTAACCCTAAGGTTGTGGGTTCGAGTCTCTGGCCGGTGTTGTAAAAAATCTTAGTAGAAATAATTAAAGTGTTATTCCTTACAATACTATAACCAAAGTAAAGTATTAGGCCTTGCAAAATATTACAATTGCTGTCATAAGACATATGTAGGCGATGTTGTAGGCCAAAGATGTTTATTGTAATCATAAACTTAGTAAAAGTAACCAGATTCGGGGCTGTCAGGCCTAGTCAGTCTGAGCACATCTGTAATAACAAATGCAAACTTGTTATGTAGAATGGAAAAGACCATGGTTCCCAGACCTTAGCTCATATTGTAAATTGTTATGGAAAATGAAGAAGACCATGGTTCTCAGACCTTAGCTCAAAGCGATAACTTGTTATGTAGAATGAAAAAGACATTGGTTCACAGACCTAGGCCCTGAGAACTAAGGGGAGTAAAATCCATAAATGGGCATATGGGGAAAAGGTAATGGGAAATAAGGGGAAATTAGGTCAGTGTATTTAGAAAACATAGGAGGTGATGCCGATAAAAAAGGTGATATGGCACCTGGGACTCCAAGAAATACTGGGAACCAAAGAGGAGGCTAGGAGCGCCAGGGTATATATTGAGAAGATCGGGGGTGAAGGTGTGTGTGTCAAATTCTTCTAGCCAGATGAAAGAGGCAGCCCCGCGCACGCGTGTTTGTGTGTCTGTGTGTGTGTGCGTGTGTGATGTGTGTGTGTGTGGTGTGTGTGTGTGTGTGTGTGGTGTGTGTGCGTGTTTTTTATTTTTACAAGAACGTCGTGAGAGTTCTTGTTTTTCTTGATTGATTTTTGCATGACATGCTCTTTTTGGGGGTTTTCATTTGTTACATTTAACTTTCAAAGATTGTTGGCTGATTGACCACAATAAAGAATTTTGCTCATTCTCATCCAGGTCTGAGGAGTTTGCTCAGTGTTTTTTGTAGTAATTATAGAGTTATCAGTTAAGTCTAACTAAAACAATCTTTAGTAACCAAAAAGTCTAAGTGTGGAGATCATCCTGCGATGTGTCGACTTGGAGACCGGCTCTGAGTTACGACACCGGCCACGACTGAGGTTGCCTTGAGCAAGCCACCGAACCTCCCAAACTGCTCCCTCGGCGCCGCAGCATAAATGGCTGCCCACTGCTCCGGGTGTGTGTTCACGGTGTGTGTGTGTGTGTGTGTGTGTGTGTGTGTGTGTGTGTGTGTGTGTGTGTGTGTGTGTGTGTGTGTGTTCACTGCTGTGTGTGTGTGTGTGCACTTTGGATGGGTTAAATGCGGAGAATGAATTCTGAGTATGGGTCACCGTAGCTGTATGTCACGTCACTTGACTTCACCTGCCTAAAAAAAAATTTTGTTTTGAATTATCTTGGCTACGTTTTTGGCTTGTTTATCCATCATCTCCCCAGATTCCATTTTTGGATTAAATTCTACTCAAATATTTCCCAGTTCACCTTTTCATGACTTATAATGCCTTATATCAGGAGGCTCCAACTTGTTCTTCAGTCTACTTTAATTAGTTCACAAAGCTGATATCATCTAATAGGGTTCTTTCATTTTGTCTTGTTTTCAAGATTTCTGATTTCTGACCAGTTGTTCATGCCCAAATTTTAGACTAAAGCTTATTGTTCTCTGTGTACTGGACGTATGTTATATAACAAAGTGCTCTAACATGTTTTCTTTTCAGTGTTGGCAAAAAGGTCTGGTCTCTGTAAGTCTGACTAATATGAGACAGAAACTTCCAGAAGGACACAGTGGCTAAGGCAAGACTGGCAATTTACAGCTGTCAAATCCAGCAAGGATTACTTTTTCTGCGTCTCACCAAATCTGTGACTACACGAGTTCAGTGTGACCTTTCAGCATGGTTTCAAAACAAGAAGCAAGGCGACTTGATGATGAATCGAGAGTTAGACATTCTAAGGAAAAAAGAACAAGAGTGTGTAGGAAAAAAGGCAGAGGCTGATGTCCTATATCACTTATAGCAGACTTATCACTGAATGCTGAGGGAAAGGTGAAGGAGGATGTCCGTTTCATCTAGTAGACCCTGGTGGAGACAAGCCATTCATCAAAGGCTCAGAGGTTACCTTCCCGACTCCAATGAAACAGGCTGGGAAAGAAGGAGGTTGGAAGGAGAAATTGTCATTTGGACTCTTTTTATAAATCATATATCAAAGATTTGACTTTACATGTCATCATACATCACTGAGTAAACATCACAACGATATGGAGATCTAACAGAGACTCACAATTCCCTCAAGTTCACTAAACAAAAAGTGAATTCATGACTCAGATACACTGAATGGCACTCGATAAAATTCATGAGCACACTAACATAGGACTAAAAATAATAGAGACCTTATGAGCCCGCATTATTAAAAAATGGTACCTTACATGGGTCATTTCAATAATTTTTATAGACCGAGCATATTATTGAGGTAGACATTTCAATATCGCAAACTCATTATCTGAATATTTTTTTGAAAATTAATTAATTAATTAAATAAATAAATTTGAAAATATGCTCTGACAATGAAAGGCAAAAGTGACCTAGAGTTTCTCCTATAATCTAAATAACAATATAATATATAGTTTAGATATAGCATTTACTGTATATGGATTTCGGTGTATATGGATTTGGACTGTAAATATGGATTTCTGTAAAGTATTCTGTTCATCAGATTTAATGGGAAGTAGCTGATGGGAATTTATACAGTTAACAGAATAACCCTTTGGTTCAAGGGCCATCTCTAATTCAAGGACAGGTTCACAATGTTGCTGTCCATGTCCATGGTGATGTTACTAAATTTTACGGCTCTGCCAGATTTGTACCGATTGTACTATATAATGTATGACAACTCATAACATTTCCCATCATAAAGGTGATAATGATACACACCATATGTTTGCATCGCACAATCTTTTTTCAGTTCAGTTTATTCATAGATAAACGATTGGTAGGCATGCAAGGCACACATTTGTCAAGCTACTGTAATTTATCATGCCTAGCATCTGATGGAACTCGGGTGGTGGCCATGTTTGTAAGACTCGGCACCGCACTAAATCAGGATTAAATCTCCTTGATTCTGAAATACTAGAGCTCTGATTTGTTGACGTGACATTTGTCACATTTCAGCTACAGTCCTGACCTCAAAGAACAGCTTGGAGCTCTTCGTGCTCATGAACATCATTCATTCATTCATTCATTCATTCATTCATTCATTCATTTTCTACTGCTTATCCGAACTTCTAGGGTCACAGGGAGCCTGTGCCTATCTCAGACGTCATCGGGCATCGAGGCAGGATACACCCTGGACGGAGTGCCAACCCATCACAGGGCACACACACACTCTCTCATTCACTCACACACTCACACACTACGGACAATTTTCCAGAGATGCCAATCAACCTACCATGCATGTCTTTGGACCGGGGGAGGAAACCGGAGTACCCGGAGGAAACCCCCGAAGCACAGGGATAACATGAGACGGACGTGCTAACCACTAAGCCACCGTGCCCCCCCTCATGAACATCATGCTCTTCTTAAATGAATTTTCCCAAAGAAAAGGATGTCATATTGGGTGCTGAAGAAATCCCTAAAGAAAGAATCTTAAAACAGAATCTGCTCACTGGATTTACGAGATTCTGTTCATTCTGTACTGCTAATATCCACATAAATTTCCAAAAGCCTGAAGAGACATCGAACCCTGAGAAGTTACAGGCACCTGAGAGCCTTGGCGCTATATATTCCAGAGATATGACATATGAAAAGTTTCTCAGTTACATTAATCAGCATCTCCGAAGACACCCTTAGTAATCCCTTCCTCTCTTTGCACTATAATTTTGATAACACCTCTCACCAGTTGAGGGCAACTTTGAATGCATTATTCTTGGTTTACCCTAAACACGGTGCATGATGAGTATTATGAGTCCAGGTGGGTTATGAAGTATAGTTGTACAATCTGTAGGTACGGACATGCTCATTATTTCTACAGAAATGGGTGGAATTAGTTTAAATTCCTAGAGTGGGGGTGAGATTTAAGTTAAGTTTGTTCTCAGTTTCTTTCTGGATGTTGTTTCCTCTCTAAAACCTGAAGGCTCTCAAGAAAACTAGGGGACTGAACTTATTAAATGAGATGCTTTTATGTGTTTCTCCTTTGTAGTGTCCTTACATGTGCCTCTGGGCTGAAGCTGACCCGAGCCTGCCTTGGTTATTCCCAGAGCTTTGTCAGTGCTTCCACCGTGACAGCTAGCAGTATAAAGAAATGTCTTTCATCTAAACTGTACACTTAAGGTTTAAATGAAATCATAGAGTGTACTAATGCCCAGAATGGCTCCATCTGATAGGGAGGTTTTGTATCTTCGTGTGTACAGTACACAACATTTTTGAGTCATTTGTGTTTATCAATGAATCAGAAACAGGATTTTTAATTGACATCGCTTACCTGTTAGCCTCACCTTGTTGTTTTAGATATCTGATTAAGAAAAAAGGTCCTTGAAAATGGAATTCTGTATCATTCAGCAAGACACCATCTTATTAAGTACAGAGTGCCAAGTATTGCAAAAATGGAAATTCAGTGCGACCTCAAATCCAATGTAAAAACATTAGGAATTCAAATAACTCATCGGAGCTCATACAAATGAAGCAAAAAGTAAGGCTGCGAGTTCCGACCTTGCTTTTTATCTTGACCCTCATAGTTCATAGCTTGTAAAGATACAAATATGCAATCATAAGACCATAGTTTAGACCAATTTTAGCTAAATTTTATAATAATAATAATTTATAATAATTTTATTCTAAAGCAAGATGCTCATAAGATATTGGCCCGACATCGTCTCCTGCTTCCATACTTTAAATGAAAATTATGTTCAATGTATGTTGTTAGATGAGGGTTGGTAAAACCTGACCTATGGATTGGTGCATATATATGTACTCTGCAACTTTTCAGTCTATACATTGAAATAGGTATTAAATATATTTGAATATTTGAAGTCACCTATAAAGTATTGTTAGCACCCTTCAGATTTTTTGACAAATTCTCAAACAAACGGATAACCAAGAGGTCTTGGCAAATGTTTAGTACCTGGTTACATATGAAACTGTTCCACAAAGCAAAGAACATTAACATGGCTTCATGCATGCAAAATTATTAAAATCAGCATTTAGCAGAAATAGCTAGTAAGTCAGATATAACACATGTCGCTTTAATGTAAAGTTTGTATGAATTTGTGTTTGGTATTTATATGGATATATCCTATTCATTATTCACTGGGTATCGGAGGTCTGAAGAGACTAAGGACCGTAATGTGGTTATACAGTTGCATTACTGTTTATCAGTGTAAGGATTCATCATTATCATTGTCATCATCAGCAGCAGTATCATTGCAAGTGACCCCTTTTGGCCGCTAACAAGATCTCACTGGACATTTCGTCTTTGATTATTCCACCTCCAGCTGCTACCGCTTGTGCTCTCATTCGCTACCACAGCCTTTGGTTGCTGATGGTATCAGGCAATCCTTTTCAAATGATCCTTCTGAGACAGGTGTTGATGGACTTCAAGACTCTTTTTACAATAATAGTGGGTGTTCTTCAGCGTATGATTTTTAGTGACACACATGCAAATATCAGCTAACCAGATGAAATATTAACAGTTTCTTTGAAATAGATTTTCCTCAATACACTGTAGGGGTCTCAATGGATCTGGAACCAATCCTGGTAAGACAGAGTACACACTTCACCCTCCCTATTGCCATGTTGGAAAAGGAGAACGCATGTGTCATAAGAAATGCTGATAAAATCGAGGGAGTATTTGGCACAATTCAGGCTAAGGCTTACCAGATTATTTACGGGTCACCTATTTAAAGGTGCGGTCTCCGTCGTTTGAGAATGCTTCAGAAAACTGAGTCAGACCGCCAAACAAAACTAACGTGTAGCCAATGAGCAGAAAGGGGCGTGTCTTGTCGATATGGGCGGAGGGAACGTTCAGTGCGCATGTGTGACATCAGCAGAAAGCTGTTTTAACATTGACATGGAGGATAAAAACAAAGAAAGAAAGCGAAGAAAGGCTTACGATAAGGCAAGAAGTAGGACGTGTTAATATAGGATCAGCTTTCTGAACGTCTTCTGCGTGAACACTACAACACACAGTACTACAGAAACACATTTGTATTACCACAGAATTGCTCATTGAGTTCATTTTTTGATAAAAAATATCCCCTCCTGTCAGCTTCCCCAGCACGTTCCGCCATAATACTTGTCAGGCTTATACTTGGGTTCAATCAGGGGGGGGACCCGTTTGGTTTAGGGGCGTGTTTGTTTTGCATTGGCTTTCAAACAACGTACACCCCACCTTTAAAGGAAGCCTTTTTGTAAGATCTATGTTAATATTTCTCCTTGTTTGTATTTTAAACAAACTCTGGTACTCAAATTCACAAAGTTTGATGAAGACATTTTTTTTTTACCAGAATTGGTGTGTATAAACTTGAGTGGTCTGCCTGTAGATGCCTTAACAGAGTAGCTGAACAACCGAATTGAACAGTGGTGCCTTTCTGACATTGGACCAGTAGGCCAACAATTTGCCCACTGATCTTGCATTTAAATCTCATACAGTATGTAATGGTTATCCATTCATACATTTGTCCATATAATAAAAATCAGATTTATCATTTAGCGGACAAAGTTTTTGATAAATATAGTAAAGAAGCTTATTGCCAGGGACGAATCCTCGGGGTGAGCAATAGCAAAATAATAGCTAATAACAAAAAAAACTGTTAACTGTAATTATAAACTACTTAACTACCTTCCTATATGAAATCAAACGAAAAGACTACTTGCTGCTTGAGCTATACTATTGTGCTTGTATATGGACTTCCTAACTTTTGACTGTAGCTATTGGTTAGCATTCCAAGTATAGAGTAGAGACCTGACATTATCAGCAAGTGTGTTTTGATGCTAAAATAAGCTGAGGTAGGGGTCTCTCTTACTCCCTTCGCCTTCAAGAGATTTTATAATGTGTACGGTTTTTGGTAAGGCTATTTCTCTGTGGGTAATCTGGGCTTCCTGTGTTGTTTGAAAAGCCCCAGGGTTCTGTGGAGACTTGATTTGTGGTGTGGGCTGTTATGTTATCTAAACTGCATGGCAATTACTTGGGCAGCAAAGTGCAGATTTTGCAGAATCATTTACTTTGAGAAAAAAAAGCATCACTTTTTACACCGAGACTCATCAAGGTTCAGTTGTTATAAAAATAATATTAATAACTTGAAAATCAATCTGTGATGTTAATTATATGAGTAAATATAATGCACTACAAGAGAACTCTGGTGACATCAGTGCTGTGAAACACAGCTTGGATTCAGTGTCAGCTTCTGTAAAGTAATACAGTTACAGTAAGAGTCCCAAATGATCTCCAATTAGCCCTTATGGCAGTTAAATATCTGCACTTGAATTTGACAAAATGTGTTAGCTAGGCTAATTATGATGTGGCTTTAGTTAACTGGACTGTGTGTCTGTGTATCAGTCTAGATATATGGCAATTTAATTCACAAAGCTAATTGTATAAGAAGGTGCCAACAAAAAAGGTAAAAACCCCTGGTCCCTTTAATTATTTATTAACTTACATTCTTGAATATGGCTGACATTTAAGAATCTTTATCTGAGGGGCAGATAGACTGGATCCTCAGTTCAAAACAATAAATGCTTTACCAATTATTTTTGATCTTTTCCACTAAGACAAATGTGATGGTATTGTATGTAAGCAACAAGCTCTAATACATTGTATTATGTATCAACACATCCTGAATAAAATCAAATATAGCATTTGTAGCATTACTGTATATAATTTATTTTCTGAATTAGTTACACACACACACACACACACACACACACACACACACACACACACACACACACACACACACACACACATATATATCAAACCAATCAAACACATGTCTCTTATCAAAAATATATAAACTGTTTTGACCATCTGAAATAATAGTAGCATACTAGTACCCTGGAATATTGTTTACTTCTTTATTATCTATCGAGGCATGACCCGGGTAAGACCCCCCGAATGGAGCTATATGGGAAAGCATACAGATTGTTTACACCTCTTGCACCATGGCATCCAACCCCAGGGCTGGTGAAAAGAGTCGGTTCCTCAAAGTCCATTCCTTGGGCCAGTGTCCTTTTCAGACCCACCTGATCCATCCTGATGCACCATCCTCACTTGGAGTCTGTTGGTGGTGCATTCTGCTGGTGCATGTAACCCATGGGCCTGCTGAGAGCCACTTCAAGACTTTCACACAACCTTTGAACTGCCATTGCATCATCAGCTTTGTGCTCAGGTCTTCATCTGTGAATGTTTAAAGACTTTGGCAGGAAAGAATTAGTGTCAAGTCTATTATGAACTTTTTATGACACTGAAATGTTAGTATCTCTGGAGCTCTTGGTTGCACAATTCTGCTTGACTACACAGTGTTATAGAAAGAACCTTCTGAGCCTGGTTTCCTCCTCATATCATCTCATGGAGTTTTTCCTTACCACCGTTGCCTCAGACTTGATCATTTGGGATACATTTTAGAGATAAATAACAATTTAATTTTAGACTTAAAGATCATGAGGAATAGGTTCTGAGTCATGCTAAGTTCTGAGTATGGTGAGAGAGTCTACGTTATTGATGCTTTCTGTGAGAGAATTCCAGAGACAAGGACTGGTGTAACTAAATGCTCAAGTGCCCATGGTGGTTGAATGGACATGAGGTCTAATGAGGACTGTAATGAGGAGCCTTTATGAGGATAAGTGAAGATATCGAGAGGGAGAGTAGAACTGCATAAGATCTGAAATGTGTGGTAGAGCAAGGTTATGAAGGGCTTTAAAGGCTAAGAAAAGAATCTTAAAATCTATAGTGTTTAATATGGAAGCCAGCGGAGTTTTTGAAAGGATGGGTCGTGTGATGCATGATGGGAATTTGAGTTATGATCCATGCAGCAGAAGTTTGTGAAGAAGACTTTGTGTTAGGCTAGATAAAAGTGATCGTACATACGGAGCATGTGTAAGAACGGCAGCAGTTAATCTCTGTCTTCATCTGAACATGACAAAACTACACTTTCACCTCACAGTGACTTTTTCATTCTATAACGTGAATAATGGAGTATCTATAACCTGAACAGCACAAACTGTTTCATTGTGTATATCTTTACACTGCTCTGTATTCAAGGAACCATCACATTATTTGATGAATAACCACAGCGAGGACTAAGATGAGAAAACTTGCTCGGCCTTGTGCTTGCTCTACTCGTGTGCGATGGCTAACCTTCAGAAATGTCATCCTGCCACTTAATGTGACAGAAAACACTATGAGGCCAATGACAAGACTGTCAATAATCGGATCACACCCCAGGCCCCTTCTCCACTTCAACCTTCCTCAGTCAACTCCCAGAATCCTTAATCTATTACCCAATCAATGGGCCTGCATCACAGCATCCATGCAATTGTTTTTAGTCATCAACAACACTAACATTGTTAGCATGAGTAATTGTCAGTTTTCACCAACCGTCATTCAAGAATGCATGAAAAGCTTAACCTTCAACTATTCTGCATATTTAAATAATTAATGGGTCTTGTATGCAAGGAAGCATGCACAGAGACCCATGGCTTCAACTTGAACTCGATTGTACAATGTTGAACTTTGACTGCAGGCTTTGTGCTGCTGAGGCCCGATTTAACACAATGAGTCCATGTTTGCATCATAATAATCGTTCCTCTTCTACAGGAGCTAGGGGAAATTAACGAGCCTGGCATTGTGCCCGGCATCAAAAAAATGAGTCTTGACATAAAACATTGCCAAGGAGTGACTGGCGTTTGCACAAAGAACAGGATTTGAACTTCACAAGAGGTTGAGGAGCTACTGAAACTTCAACCTCAAACTCCACAAAGCCACTGTCACCTTTAGAAGAGAGGGGGAAAAAAATATTATTTTAAAAATGAAATTTGCAATATACCATTAAACAGCTTACAAATACCGTAGAGATCCACTTCATTAGGAACACCTGCACATTAATGCAATTATCCAATCAACCAATCATGTGGCAGCAATGCAAAGCTAATTAAACTCAGTAAAAACATAATACAAAAAAAATATAGCCTCTCTGTACAGAAACTATAACTGAGTTGCTGAAGTCATTATGAAAATGTGTTTGCAATTTACTGTTTGAACGGATGAGCAAATTGGTGCGAATTAAACAACATGTCTGGCATTTATATGCTTATTTGTTTAACTTTTATTTGTACCTTCTTTTTATTTGATTTATTTTTCCAATGCATTTTATGGTTAGCCATCTGGAAAGGACATTAATCCAAGCGTATATATATATTTTTTTTAACTGCAAGTCTATTCTGGCTTGGCTTTCCTTCATAAAGTCTTCTTATCACAGCTGAGGTGGACCGGCCCCACACCATGTTTCCAATAAGACTCTTAGATCCCTGAAGCAGTCAAAAGTCTGTCTCCATTACATTAAAACTACTTGTGCTGACCCCCTCTCTACTTTTCTCCTGTCTGGGTTATATGAAAGAAAACCTCCATCGCTCATCTCATTCTTTATTTATACTCGATGGAGCTCCAAATTTAGACAACTATGGGACCTTTTTCCTAAATCACTATGGTCATGGGAGTGTGGAAGTGGTAACTAATTTTAAGATGTCATTTTAGATTTGCTCACTTCTTTTGCTTCGAATGTATGTGGGACTGCAAAAGTAATGGAGAGTTCTTATTTCATATCAGCACATCAGACTCATACAAAGAAGAAGATGGTGCAGAATATATCCAATATTTAGAAGCTGTGGCACTCTTTGAGTTGAAGGGTTTGTTTGGGTAACTTATTAATTATACGTGTGCTTTAGTTTTATCTTGCCCTCCAGCCTGAGGACTGCTAAGACATACACACAAATGTATTGTGTACAGTATAATGTTCATTAATCGGCTCGCATGCCTTAATTTATTCGGCTGACACATGCATTGGGTGAAGGTGCATTATAGCAGAGGTGGAGTTCAATAAAAAGGCATACAGAATAATACCTCTATAACTTGTATGTTCTCTATAATTAGATGTTAAAGTTGTAATGCAATAGAGCTGGTAAAGTCTTCAAGAATTTGAATCCTTAATCCTCATTGTCCTGTAAATGTCCTGTTTTCTAGTAAGGATCCTGCAGACAAGATGAGAACAAAAGCAATGAAAAATATATCCATCTTTACTCAATATTTCCATCTTAAGGTGCTCATATTATTTGATTATTACACAGACTACTAAGCTAAAAATTTGTCCCATCATTAAAATTTATTTATTTTTTATTTACTTTTTTATATGTTAATAGATGTGTCGAATGAAAACACAACTTTTCAACATAAATGCAAATATCATCAGAGGCAAAAAAAAAATTTCCCCGGGGGGCAAACGGTGGCTTAGTGGTTAGCACGTTAGCCTCACACCTCCAGGGTTGGTGGTTAGATTCCCGCCTCCGCCTTGTGTGTGCGGAGTTTGCATGTTCTCCCCGTACCTTGGGGGTTTCCTCCGGGTACTCCGGTTTCCTCCCCCGGTCCAAAGACATGCATGGTAGGTTGATTGGCATCTCTGGAACATTGTCTGTAATGTGTGTGTGTGTGAGTGAATGAGAGTGTGTGTGTGTGTGCCCTGTGATGGGTTGGCACTCCGTCCAGGGTGTATCCTGCCTCGATGCCCGATGACGTCTGAGATAGGCACAGGCTCCCCGTGACCCGAGAAGTTCGGATAAGCGGTAGGAAATGAATGGATGAATGAATGAATGTCTACATTAGCATTTGCTTGCCTTGTGTCAGTGTATGAACTCTGCTATGCTATGCTAGAAACTATGTAAAAAAGGAGATCCAGCAAATTATTTAATTATAAAAGTAATAACGTTAAGAAGCACAACACAGATGGGTAGATCAGTAGTGTGGCTTTATTCCGTATGTAGTGCCCCCGATTCTACTGACGTCTCACTGGTTGTCGGTCATCTCAACTAGATATCAGCTCTGACTCTGATGCCTTCACATCCTTGGGCTCTACAGGAGATTCACAACTACTTTGGCAAGTGGACTCAACAGACAATGACATACACAGTTTTCACTAATGATTATCCAGCACTCTTCAGCACAGGAGTTCACTTGACTGCTGTAGATCCAAGCAGCTGTGTGCGTGTTGTGGTCTCTGTGTTTCTCAACGCTCACTTAAAACAGATTTATTTTAACAATCTTGTCTTCAGAAGCATGAGGAAAGTAATTTGTGATACAGTACACAGCATTAATAGTTTATTTTTCTCCTTTATGAGCCCATATGTTTTGATGTGAGCCTAGATGCTCCTAAAGAAAGTAATGTTCTATGTTTGCTTCAGGATCATCTAGGCTCACATAAAAGCATATAGGTTTTCTTTACCCCAATGTAATCAGTGGGAGCATGTCAGTCTTTGCTGTCACTGAATTCATAGTACAAGTTTTCTTCCTTTATACTTGAAGAGGCTGGACCTCACTTCTTCTGATCCCTTGCAAAGATCAGCAATTTTAGTTTCAAGGCCAAAGTAGTTTTTACTGAGAAACTCTCTCAAATGATCATTTAAATTAGCGTTTATATAGTGTCCCTTCGGCAAAATGTTTCAGCTAGATGAAAGAATGTGGTTCATCATCAGCCTGGCCGATCCAGTCCTTATTCTTTCTCTGGCTGTGAAATGGATCTAAACCTCCCTGTTCAAGGTGAGGCAAAAGAAGCAGAAGTGCTCGGTGCACACAAAGGAGATCAGAGGAAGCAGCTATCATATATATATATATATACATGATGGGGGGGCACGGTGGCTTAGCGGTTAGCACGTTCGTCTCACACCTCCAGGGTTGGGGGTTAGATTCCCACCTCCGCCTTGTGTGTGGAGTTTGCATGTTCTCCCCGTGCCTGGGGGTTTCCTCCGGGTACTCCGGTTTCCTCCCCCGGTCCAAAGACATGCATGGTAGGTTGATTGGCATCTCTGGAAAATTGTCCGTTGTGTGTGTGTGTGTGTGTGTGTGTGTGTGTGTGTGTGTGTGTGTGTGTGTGTGTGTGTGTGTGTGTGTGTGTGTGTGTGTGTCCTATGATGGGTTGGCACTCCGTCCAGGGTGTATCCTGCCTTGATGCCCGATGATGCCTGAGATAGGCACAGGCTCCCCGTCACCCGAGAAGTTCGGATAAGCGGTAGAAAATAAATGAACCCAATGTCATGTCATTGGATGTTACCAGAGGTGGGAGTAAGTCACACATGTGCAAGTGTCAAGTCATGAATGTCAAGTCAACGTCAAGTCGAGTATTTTTTTAAATTCTAAAGCAAGTCTCAAATTTGTCACTTAAGTCTGACTCTGTCCCCCATCTCTGGTTGTTACCCTCACATTTGAATCGTTTCTTTAATCTTGACTGCTTTGTCTATTTAAACCCTTGCATATCATTTGTTTATTTGTGTAGTAAATGTCCAGTTTCCTTAGTGCTCTGCTATCACCGAGCCTTTTGTGTCGTGTTTTTGACCTTGCCTTGTTCATTGTTTTTGCCTCTGCCTAGTCTTTTACATCCTGTTTATTGACCGGAAACAGTTAAAAAAGATAAAGCCAGCTTTGTTGTTATTAATTCTAGAATAGATATGGTTTAGAGGAATTGATAATCCAAATGTACACTACATGGGCAACATTTTCTGGACACCTGACCATTACACTCTTATGTAGGCTTTTCCCCAAAAAAGTTGCCAAAACATTGAAATCAGTGTGTGATGTAGAAGAAAAATTGTACGATCATTGTTTAGGATGTATTTGTATGCTGTAGCATTATAATTTCCATTTACTACTCCAACTTCAGGATGTTCCATCATAACAATACCCTTGTGCACAATACAAAGTCCATGAAGACATGGTTTGTCATGGTTGGAGTGGAAGAACACAATTGCTTCAAGCCCTGACCTTAATCCCATTGGACTCCTTTGGGATGAATTGAAATGCCAACAGGCTCAACAGGCCTCCTTGTCCAATATGAGAGCCTGACCTCACTAATCCACACAGCCACGGTCCAAAATCTAGTGGAAATCTAGCCTTCCAGGAAGAGTGAAGGCTATTATAAAAGCAAAGGACTAAATATGGAATGGGATGTTCAGCAAACACATATGGGAGTGATGGTCAGGAGTACACAAACTTTTGGCCATATTGTGTATGTATGTGTGTATTATGTACAGCTTGTACTGGCTGATGTACTGCACAGGTCACTTTTCTCCCTTCACCACCTGAGACAAATGACAAGTGACTTAGGGTTGCAATCAGAATGATAATCAGAATGATAATGCAAATAATGTGTCAGTCTTTTGGACCTAACGCAAAGGATGAATCTCATTTCACTTGGAATCGAAATCACATCAAACATTTTTGTCAAGACAAACCACCCCACATGTTTCTAAACTGCATTTCCATACAACGGGCAGAAGAAAGACGACAGTGAAGTTTTAATTTGATTTGACAACTCGATGATCACTTATGAGCATTTGTATTTACAGTTCGTCTCAAAAGTTTGTGTACTTTGGGAAAATTTGCAAGATGTAAACCATTTTTTAAAGAAAACATGAGTGAGAAGGCAAAACAAATCTATTTTATTTCTTATAGGACTCGAGTTACTATGTAAGGCATAATAGAATGGAACAATCAATGTTAGCGTGCAGTCTTTTGTAATAATTGTGCATGAGGTCCTTAATTCTCTCCGGTGGTAGAGCTGCTAAATCTTCTTGGCAAAATGCCTTCAGTTCCTGTAATTTTTTTGGTTGTCCTGAACAAACTGCATGATGGAGATCTCCTTAAAGTGGCTGTATGATATGGAGGTCAGGAAACTGTGATGGCCTCCAGAACCTTCACCTTTATCTGATGTAGCCATTAGAGGGTCATCCTTGTCTTGTGCTTTAGATCATTGTCATGTTATAACATCCGAGATCATCCTATGTGCAGCTTTCATGCTGAATAACTTCCCGGTGTCCCTGGAGCTCACACAGCTCCAAACCATCAGAGATCCACCTCCATGCTTTACAGTAGGAATGGTGTACTTTTCACCATAGGCCTTGCTGATTCCTCTCCAAACATAGCGTTTATGGTTGTGACTATAAAGTTCAGTTGTGGTCTCATCACTCCACATGACTCTGCTCCAGAAGCTGTGAGTCTTGTCTAGGTTCTGTCTGGTGTACTGAAGGAGGATATTTTTGTGGCATGGGAGCAGTAACGACTTTCTCCTGACAACTCGACCATCCAGGTCATTTGTGTTTAAGTCCCTCCTCTTCCCAGAGCAGCCCGTTTTCTTTGTGTCCTGAACAATTCTTCTGGCAGAAGTGGGTAAAATCTTCTTTGTTCTATCAGACTGTGGCTTAGTATCAACAGAACCTCTAATTTTCCAGCTCTTTATCAGAGTTTAAACAGCACTGACTGACAATTTCAAGTGTTGAGATCTTTTTATATTGTTTTCCTGCTTTATAAAGTTCCTCTACCTTATTATGCAGGTCCATCGGCAGTTCTTTCGTCCTCCCCATGGTGCAGTAACCAGTCAAGTCAGTGCATCACCTCATGAGCTGAGAAACTCACTGACTATTTATGTACAGACACTAATTACAATTTCAATGAGTCACAAGTGTGGAAACGTCCCTTTAATAGTAATTTAAAGCTCTGTGTGTCGACCTCTGTGTTTATAATGTGCCTAACATTCAAGGAGATGTAAACTTTTGATCAGGTTGTTTAGGTGAGTTCAGTAATTATAAGTATAATAACTTCAACAGGATAGTGAGTATACATGGAGAAAAGGAGAGGACCAAGTACCGAGTCCTGTGGGACACCAGTGGAAAGTCTCTGTGGAGTAGCTGTCACTCCTCTCCATGTTACCTGATATGCAGGGGTGAGGATCTAGCCCAGACTTTTTGCCTTGTGTTTTTTGTTTACGTTTTGTGTTCACGTGTCTGCCCCGCCCTTGATTATTCATTCCCACCTTAGCACACATGTTCCTTATGTGTCTAATTGTTTTCCCTATTAATCCTTGTCTTTGTTTTGTCATAGTATTGTCTTCATGGTATGTGTCTTGTTTTTTAGGTTTGGTTTTCTATTTCCCGGAGGGTTTCCTGGTTTTGTTTGTGTTGTGTTTTTATGGTTTATTCAATAAATCATGTTTTTTAGCTATCCCTGCATTTCGGCCTGACTTTTATCACGAAGACACCCCTGTTCCCTGACAGTGGGACCGTCCAGGCAGGAAGCAAACATTTCTATTCTGATTTGCCAGAATATAAGAAACAGATGAGGACGTCTGCTCATTACTCCAAAAATGGTCAATGATAATCACATAAGTACTTAAAAGGTTTTTCCAAACTGCCATGGACTGTAAACCAGCCAAAAACCAGAAGAAAGTCATGATCTGACGAACATCAGCTTTCGCTCAACGCGATCTGTTAATTGTAATTTCAAAAACTTTCATGAAATGAGACACAATTATATTTGGGTTTACATTGGTTATACATTTTGCTGTAAAATGTGTGCCAACATTTATACTAGTAAAGGAAGTTGTAATGCTGATATCTCTCTAAACTTTTTGTGATTTTAACTTAAGGTTTGCCCTTGAGGGGAAAGGAAAAGTTTTTTTCTCAACTTATATTAACACTCAATGTATATTGATAATATTTACCCTGTGGTTCAGCTGCCTGTAAAATAGATCTACGATGAAATTTTAATGCAATACATAACCTGCAATTCTAGATTTTAAGTCAAACACCTACTATGTCTGCTACTTAACATATTATTTAAAAAAAACCTTGGGGTAAAGACAAGGCTTCTTAGAGGGTTTAGGGGTTAACATGACGTGATGCTTATGAATCTAGCTTTTTATGATTTTATAGAAAATAAAGAAAATAGATTGATAACATGGAATATCGAAGCTGTCTTAGTACAAGTTCTACAATATTGTCATGCACCACCTCATCACATGGACTTCAGTCAAACAAATATTACAGCAATGGCTTCCTGGTCTGTCATCTTTGTTTAAAGCTCTAAATTACACCTCGATTGGTCATTGGTGCAAAGTAAGAAAAACACCTCAGGTTGGAGTCCAAATTTAATTAGGCAAAGGGATGTTGCACAAGTTAATCAGATACATTTCCAGACCACTAATTAAAAATAATTATTAACACTCTTTTCCCAAAGGACAGGAGTCAGGTATTCATATTTTGCAGCAACATTAATTATGAGCCCAGAAATAATTTAATGAAGTTTTTCATGCCAAGCGTGACATGACCAAGGAAATAATTGTTTTGCTCTGCGCTACTGCATTCATATATCATCTAAAGAGACATTCTCCCTGTCAAATGCACAAAGACAAACTTGGAGGAAATTATACTTGTAGATAAATGGAAAAAGATACTGTAAGCATACCAAATAACAGTTTAAAGTGAGCATGAGAACACTCGTTCCATATGTCTCATGGCTGAACAAACCGAACCTGCAACGTCGCTAATGATAATACATTTAGATTTAGTTTATAACCTCAGAGATGACAAGATAACAAGCTGGTGTATAAAAAATGCTAAATAAAAAAATGTTAAAAGAAATAAGCAATAAAAAAAGTTCAGAATTATTAATAAAGGAACAAAAAAAATGTTTATTAAACTGGAAAAATTAAACATTTTTATGTGACCATTAACCGTAGCTCTCGACGTTTATCTGCATGAATTCATGTGTTGTGCCGCTGCCTTATAGGTGTACCTATTAAAACGGATGGTGAGTGTATAGTCATATGCAACATAGTTGGTCCAGACTTGTAAGCGAATATATAATATTCGATAGGGAATGCCTGATGTAATTCTTTGTAAGGAATGGATTTTTTCCATACCGTTATACGAGAAGGGGACGTTTGCTTCAGGAAACGACGTACACATTATCGACATAGAATGAAATGCAGCGGCACTGAAGTCTGAAAATAGTCTGGAAAAGTAAAGAACATGATTTTATATTGCTTTATACAGGATTTTCTGACATGGTGGGTTGAGGGCCATGTGGTGGCAGGGACACCAAAACTGACCGTGTATTTTAGGCAGCTAAAATTATAGAACCATCTAAAATGGATGTTGAGATAAAATTCTGCAATCGCCAAGAGAATTGCGAGAGCTACCGAGAAATATTTATTTTTAGTCAGAGTAGTCGCTATAGCTCAGACCTCAATGTTACAGTGCTCTCGGACAAACGACGACTAGAACGACGGGTGGCGTATTCCTTTTGCTTCAGGTTCACCGAAACAGGACAGTTGAATGTTGGAAAAAGACCATGTGATTTTTTTTTTGTCCAGAAATGTGCCCGTGATATTGTCAGACTCCTTCTTTATCCTGGCTGACAGAAGTGGAACCTGATGTGGTCTTCAGTTTAGTGCTAAAGCTCATGTGCTAAAGCTCATGTGTGCTGAGATGTTATTCTTCTAATTATTCTTCATCATTCTCCTCTAGTCTTTCTTATTTTTATTAAGGTGCTCCTAATAAAGTCTATCTTTTTGTTAACACTGTGGGCATTTTACTGGCAGCAGAAAGCAGCGACTATAAACACAATTATATTAGATGTGTCAAAACACTGATGAAAAATTATTGTCACTAATAATGATAAAAGATAAGGACGCATGAATGCAGGCTAAAATAAGTGCAGTTATTTGTACTTAGTCTGGCTTTTTAAGAAACTGATTTGATTAAATATTCGTTCAGTCTAATTCACTTTAATGACAGATACACGTGTAATTCTGTGCCTTTCTTTTATTGTTAAAACGGACTGTAATTACCCTTCACAGGAAAAACAATAATCATGGTCATAGTTCCAGCTTGGGTCACATCACAGGCAGACAGATTTATCACAGGAATATTTATATGCCTAGTCAAAAACAGGCACTAGAACAAAACCAGGAAGTCAAACAATATCTATGTAAGAAAGGAACTAAGAAACAGAGATGTGGGACTCGAGTCAGACTTAAGTCGCATATTTGAGACTTGAGACTTGCTTGACAAATATTAAAAAAGACTAAATATTGAGACTTACTTGTGACTTGCACATGTGTGGCTTACTCCCACCTCTACTATGGGGCTTTTTACCCCTGGTCACTTCCTGCGTTTTCTGTGATCCGATATCTACCCGATGGTAAAAAGACCAGGTCTAAATTCCCTCTGAAACGTTTTGGAGACGGATATAAATCCGGTGGTAAAAAACCCCTTCAGGAGGTTTTCTGGGACGCATTTCAGATGAAACTGGACAGGTGTAAATGAATGTGGTTGTTCAAGTCACATACTTCAGCGCTATACTCCTCCCAAACGGAAGTACGTCACTCGCAGGTGACTTGCGAGTCGTGCATCGCGCCAGAAACAAATAACAAGGATGACACGTAGGCAATTATTGCTCTTTGGAGCGATGAATGCGTCCAACAAAAGCTTTGTTAAACATATAGAAACAAAAGTATATTTATTTATATACACCAAAGCGTGTTCCATTTCAATTACCCCAGAAATGAGGTAAAATATATTAGCATTTTGTGCGGGAGTAGAAAGATCGGATCGATATCCGATTCGCCGAGACGCGTTTATGTGGCCTGATGTAAATGGAACAGTTTTAACAAATCAGATAGCTATCGGATCAGAGACAACACACGAAGTGACCAGGTGTAAAAAGGCGCTATGAAAACACAGGAAACAAACAGAAAACACATATAAACGAGGACGAGATTTCGCACCGAAACAAACCAGAATCAGGAAGTAAACAAGAAACAGGTGGGAACAAGGCGGAAGTCACAAACTACAGAAATTGTTCACGGATATATAAACAAAGAAGAACATGGAAACCAAAATATTAGCAGATGTTCCTGATCTTACACCACACACACTAAAATATGTCAATTTTACTTGATTATTTTCAGCTCCAAAGTGTCAAACAGTAGAAAAGAGTAAGGAGGTGTTATAGAGGACAAGAAGGCACAAGGAGTCTATCCCATTTCACTTGGGGCACATGACTGGGGACACTACGGTCAGGGTGCCAGGACATTTGGTAATAAGTCTAACATGTTTGTCTCTAGACTGAGGAAGGAAACTGGACTACCCAGAGGAACCCCACAAAAGCATCAGGAGAACTTTGAGAACTCTGTGCATGCAACTCTGGTGGAGGCAGCGATCAAACCCCAAACCTGAAGGTGCAAAGCAAACGTTCTAACCATCATACCACCATGTTCCCCTTTAACCATAACCATTTCAAGTCTAGGCCACACATATCTTCTCTACTGCTTTAAACACTGGCTGTATCACCCAACATTTTCTTACAATAAGTGTTTAAACACAGGGTTGAATTTCATGCCTGGGAGACAGAAGATTAGGAGTCAAAGAGATGAGAGCACTTTGTAATGTATGAGAAGCCATTTTGAAAAAGGAAAAGGCTGTCAGATGAGATTCACCTTCACCTCCTCTGTCATATGCCGCCACCTTCTCGTTTTGATATCCACTAATTGTCTTTGAACTTTTGCCTGCAATGATTTTTCATCTCTCTCAGACTTATTCGGAATCGCAGCTCTTTGCATGCACCACAGGCATTGTTAATGAATTTTAGCAGTCAGAGGATTATAATGTCAGCAATAGGTCATGAATAGGTCACAAATGACTGATTTGTCTCTAAGCTGGGAGCCATTCATAATGGGGCTTTGGGAGGTAGAATAAAATCATGTTTGTTAAGTCCGGTTAAACTGATTTGCCATCGCTAAGCATTTACATGCTAATCTCCTGCACATCCTGCACACAGATTCAATTCTTCTGCTATCTCCAGGAGTTCTTTTATCAAAGACACAAAGGATTTTAACACAAAGATGGAAAGGTGCTACCAGGCGCTTAGGATCAACAGGACCCGAGTGACGGTTTCTTGGACCTCATGTTGACATCATGCAGGACCTGTCACATTACCACCCTGAGGTCTGTCAGTTTCTTAACCACCTTAGATGGTTACCTGCACCAGTGAAAGCATTCTGATGGGAAGCATCACAGTTTGGTTTGGGAACAGCACCGAGCAGGACAGACCAGGTCTCCAGATGCCAGATCAGACCCACAGTCAACCTACAACAGCAAATATTGTGAAGATAGTGAATGACCTCAGTGTCCTCTAAAGATAGTGAATGACCTCAGTGTCCTCTAAAGATAGTGAATGACCTCAGTGTCCTGTGAAGATAGTGAATGACCTCAGTGCTTCCACTCTCCGAAGGCCAACCTTCATCTTGGTTCCTCACCCAGGACAACACTAGATCTCTAAGACTAGATCTTGGACTTTTCTGCACAGCATCGAATACCTATAGTACATTAATTGCAAACATCTGCACTATTTGATTTGGCTTGAAAAAAAAATCCGATTATCAGACTATTTTTAATTATACTAATTATTCTACTTAATTTAAATTAATTTAATTGTGCTACTAATGTGTATAGTTATGTGTATCTGAGATTTTTTAAATCTAACAAATTTTAAATAATCTCATCACATATAGATGTCTCTATATTTCAAAGCTCTCCAAGTCTTCTGTAGGTGATGCATTGTGTCTTCTTCACCCCTGCCCTGTGGAGCTTGTTGGTGATGTCACTGACTGGGTTTTTGAGTTTTTCTTCACAGCTCTCGCAATGTGTGTGTCATCATCTGTTGTTGTATTCCTCTGGCCGACGTGTTGTTGTCTGTTGCTCACTACATCACTGGTTTCTTTCTTTTTAAGGACATTCCAGATTGTGTATTTTCTATGCCCAGTGCTTGTGCAATGCCTCTCTCTGATTTTCCGTTTTTTCTCATCTTCAAAATGGCTTTTCTCCCATCTACAGATCTCTGATCTAAATGTTGGCTCGTTGTGGTGAAACCGAAAGCTAAATCGAGATTAGATGTTCAGAACTATTTATTGTTTCAACAATTAATTATTACAGGATGCACCTGGGGAACAAGAAACAGCTGGGAGTCATAGATTCCAATATTTTTGCTCATCTTAATGTAACTACCAAGTAATAAAACTAATTCAAAACTCATTCATTCATTCATTCATTCATTCATTTTCTACCGCTTATCCGAACTTCTCGGGTCACGGGGAGCCTGTGCCTATCTCAGGCGTCATCGGGCATTGAGGCAGGATACACCCTCCAACCTACCATGCATGTCTTTGGACCGGGGGAGGAAACCGGAGTACCCGGAGGAAACCCCCGAGGCACGGGGAGAACATGCAAACTCCACACACACAAGGTGGAGGCAGGAATCGAACCCCAACCCTGGAGGTGTGAGGCAAACGTGCTAAGCACTAAGCCACCGTGCCCCCCGTAATTCAAAACTGTCATATAATATTCATCTTTTGCTGAATTGGCAAACAAATTGATTGGCATTTTAATTCCAGTAGTTCTAATAGGACAATAATCATAATAATTAAAGCTATGATGATTGTTCTAAAATATAGATGATGGAAGCTGAATAATTTTGCAACATTAAGATAATAGTATAAGATTATTCAAGAGACAGTAATAAGATGTCTATGATAAACAGAAGTCATCTCAAGATCCTTTCTTATGCAGTTCACATTATTTCCTTTTTATTCTTAGAAAATATGTGGAAAAGTGACAGACAGTATAAAAACGAACTGAAACAAAAGAACAACAACAAAAAAAAAAAACTGTTTGGCTTAACAGGAAATCCCAACTTAGGTCTGTTTGACTGTTGTTTGCTTTTGCCCTCTGGAGGTATGAGTCTTATCACTAACAGTCCTGATTCTCCCTTAAACCTTTCTCTCTTGTCACATTCCCCACTCCATGTCGAGAGGCCCTGAGGCTTATCTGAGGTTTTTACCTGGGTGATAGACATCGGCAGGCTGGAGTGTGGCTGTCTACAGGACAAGTGGATCTTCCTTTTCCAAAGTAGCTCTCTGTACGCTGTCTGTTTATGACCGCCAAATGCAATCAATAGCGGCAAATAGATTATGTAGCATCTTAATCTGATAAAGTAAAAAAAAAAGAAAGTCATATTCCTTCTTGCTGTTGACTAATTGGACTGTCACATGCATTAATCATCTGTGCATAACACTCTGACAAGCAAAGATATTAAATACAGGGAGAGAAGAGAGAAGTCTCGCATGCATTGTCAAGATCTGACTGCTGGCTATTGTTGATTATAAATGTGTCTCTCTTTAAATAATTCATTATTGCCTCGGTGTGTATGAGGAAGGGTGTCATGCTCATACAAGTCATACAAGCCATCACCCACACACACACACACACACACTATACACAATATCATCTGCAGTGTATTCCATGAATGCAATTTTAGACTGTTCACACATCTCTTAAACAAAATAAATGGTCATTCCCTTGATTATCAGTGGTTTATAGTGGATGATTATTACCCACAAAATATATTATATGTCATTTATTTGGCTGCTGCTTTAATCCAAAGTGCCTTCAGCTGAGGCAGAATAGAATCCAAGAATATGACTGAAGAAGTGAATATTAAGGATCTTGCTCAAGGGCTCAACAGAGAGTCTCCCCGGTATTCATGAGACTTAAAATCATAATCTTTCAACGACTAACACATCTATACTACAGCTCTAATGCTACAGCTCTAATGAATATCAGCTAAACATCATTATTAACATAATGATCATCAACATAAGCCATTCATAAGGTGGTAAATTGCTAAATACCGTTTAAAAAGCTATATAGCTGTAGAATTACAGAAGCATTGCTCACTCTACAGATAATCATAACAATTAAACTTACTCTTATTCTTATTATTATTATTTTAGTCGAGTGGCTTCGTGTTCGTAAGGAATTATCTTCAAGGTTGTGCGAATTCATTCGAGAGGCAAAAAAAACCAAACATTAAAATTGTATAAATAAGATGGTTGGTTGTATCGGGTGAATTCATAATTAAATGTTTAAGGACCTTTCAGCTGTGATCGTAGTCCTTACTAAGAGGCTTTAATGGTGGAAAAAGAATAGGATAAAAAAGCTTAAGCAAAAAAGCATCTTGAAATGAATTAGTCCAAAACATTATCAATACCTCAATCCTTATTAAGTAACCCCCACATGTCCCAAAATACACACACACACACACACACACACACACACACACACACACACACACACACACACACACACACAATAACATTCATTAATTTTCTACCGCTTATCCGAACTTCTCGGGTCACGGGGAGCCTGTGCCTATCTCAGGCGTCATCGGGCATCGAGGCAGGATACCCCCTGGACGGAGTGCCAACCCATCGTAGGGCACACACACACTCTCATTCACTCACACACACACACACACACACACACACACACACACACACACTACGGACAATTTTCCAGAGATGCCAATCAACCTACCATGCATGTCTTTGGACCGGGGGAGGAAAACGGAGTACCCGGAGGAAACCCCCGAGGCACGGGGAGAACATGCAAACTCCGCACACACAAGGCGGAGGCGGGAATCGAACCCCCAACCCTGGAGTTGTGAGGCTAACGTGCTAACCACTAAGCCACCGTCGTCCCCCCTCCCCCCAACACACACAATAACAAACAAGCTAATATTTATGGCAGTACGGAGATAATTGTCATTCGAATAATTGTGTGACCCCAAACCATTTAATTCCCTAAACTCTCTCATCGACACGACACAACGAACGACATCCATTTAATTTGCTTTCATAACAATCAATGCAGTCCTTTAGTGGAACAAAGGTAAATGACTCCATTAATTTCCAGCCACTAATCAATGCATAATGAATACATGTTGGTGAAGGTTAGTAGAGGCCACGTGTCTGGACATCTCTCACATTTCCTACTATAAGACTATATTAATGCTGATGTCTCTTCTGGTCAAATTTGATCTAAAATGTCAACCCCGCGGTCCTCATGAAAATCTTTCCTTAAATCATTCTGTCCACTCCTGTTATCTGAACATAGCCATTTCCTTGGCACTTGTGAGTGTGCAGATGAAGGAGGCTTTCATTTGATTAAGAGCTAATTAAGACGTATCGCTCGGTCTTAAAGCTTTTCCTTGAGCTGCAGTTAGTGTGATTTTTCTCATTGATGGTTCATGGTTGCGAAACAAAGGTCGATGACATTATTTTATTGTTTTACGCTGCAATCTTCAGTGCTGTTAGAATGAATCAACTATTAAATCAACACTGTCAGTATTTCCAAACTTAAGTAGTAAGCATTTGCGAAAACGGACACACACACACACACACACACACACACATATATACGCACACACATACACACTCACACACATGTACACACATACACATACACACACACGCATACAGTACATACACAAACACAAACAGACACACACACTCATCAACGCATAAACACACACACACACACACACACACACACATGTACACACATACACACACACACACACACACACACACACACACAAATAAAAACATAAGTAAATAAAAAATAAAACCATGCTCAGAGCCCCTGGTCATGGCAGTAACATTTTCTCTATTTTTCCAAATCAGCTCACTCCCTTCAGAATGCATGCTGATCTTCACTCATGCTTTGATTTACTAATGAGTTCCTGCATATGAAAGCTACAGGTTGCCAATTAGAAATCCTCAGTAGGAAAACAGGCCTGAAAGTATACATGCTTGCCTACAAATATCATGTTCTCCAGTACTTAAAACATCCCAGAACTGATAACTCTGAAGGAGAGATGATAACTCTGAAGGAGAGATGATAACTCTGAAGGAGAGATGATAACTCTGTGAGTCATTCACATCCTGTGCCTAGCCCTTGTTAGTCCAAACACACCTTCCTTTACTTTGCCCAATCTTAACTAAGGCTTTTAAGGCTTCGAGTTCTTCTAGTTGTATCCCCCACCTACATTCATTCCTTTCTCACACTTGACCCTGACAAGCTCAGTAATTATAGTCCCATTTCTAACCTGCCTTTTCTGAGCAAGCTACAGTACATGAGCATGTGTGTGTGCCCTGTAGCAGCTCTGCTCAGGACACTTAGCCTCCAATTACCTGTTTGATGAGTTTCAGTCAAACTTAAGCATAGCTTTAATACTGAACCTGCACTTGTCAGCGTTACAAATGACTTGTGGGTTGCAGCCGACTGTTGGTTGCTGAACACGCTTTGTTGAAGTTGACTTGTGCTTTCTAACACAGAATCACTAAACATTCTCTCTCAGTGACTTTGTTCACCTTCCTTATACCGTCCTCTTCTGGTTTGGATCTAATCCCTTTGACTTACATGTGATATGACTTATATGTGATAGGTTTAGATCAGACTGATCTTGTCTCTTTCTTCTAGCAGCTTCCTTCTTTCACAGCTTCAATCATCTGAAGCAATGCTACACTGGATATTATTAGATACTTTGGGGGAAAAATGTGCATATTTGAGGACTTACAGCTTATAAAAGTCCTTAATTTGACATATGCAGGTTTTACACTTCACCTTTAGTAACTGCTTCATTCTGATAACGCTGGTGGTGATGGGTTTAAATCCCTGAGTCTGAGTCCTGGGCACAAGGCAAAAGGAGACAGAACACCAGAGCACAGGTGATCTCTCTCGAGAGCAAAGGAGGGAGAGAGAGAGAGAAAAAGGAGAGAAGAGAAGAGAGAGAGAGAGAGAGAGAGAGAGGAAAGGAAAAGCAAAAGAGAGAGAGAGAGAAAAAAGAGAGAGGGGGAGGAGGAGAGAAGAAAAAGAGAAAAAACGATATAGGAGAGAGAGGATAGAGAGAGCGAAAAGGATAGAGAGGAGAGTAGAGAGCAGAGAGAAGATAGAAGAGCGGAGCTCTCGAGAGATAGCGAGAGCAACGCTCTATATCTTAGAGCGCGAGCGCGATCTCTCTCTCTCTCTCTCTCTCTCTCTCTCTCTCTCTCTCTCTCTCTCTCTCTCTCTCTCTCTCTCTCTCTCTCTCACACACACACACACACACACACACACACACACACACACACACTTCAGTTTGGTTGCCAAATAGATTGAAAGTCCTTCATTAACAGTTTTGTTGAGAAAAAAAAAAGATTACTTCTGACTCTTCAAAGAGATTGAAGTAATTAATGTTTTGCAGCTGCCCTCAACTACCCTCAACTGCCCCATAAGATTATGTATTTATAACAAGATGTAAACAAATTTTCCCTATTACAGAAATTCTATCTTTTTTTTATTAAAAATATTCTATAGCTCAGCTTTAAATATATCAGTGTATAGAGATCTGACTTTATTCATCGTTATTCATAATCCAAAATGTAATATAGAAGAAACTGTGGCCATAATCCAGCAGTCAGTGAACATAGCCACAGGCCACAAACCAAACGAGGTCATGGGTTCAGTTCTGGCTGATGAGATCCTGTTATTGCCATTTCTTTCCCTGGAGCAAGGTGTGCAACCCCGAGTAACTCCAGCAGAATGTGACCTATAACTGGCTAATGGGAGCCACTTTGTGCAGTGCATTAAAACAATGCCTTAATGTTAACGTTGCAGTTTGGTTGAATTGAACTCTTTTTAAAACGTAAACTCAGCTGTCTCGGGTTCACACAGACATCACTTTCAAACCCCCCGTCAGTGAGCGTGTACAGCTAGATCTGAAACCTTACATCAAAACAAGCTCATTTTTGTTCATGTTTTTATTGGTAACATTTTTGGACACTTTTAGAATGTTTTCAAAAGACATCAAAAAAATGACAAGTCATTAAGTCATTTCTGTCATTTTTCTTTCCACAACATGAAAATAAAGCAGGAATCATTTCCTCTTCTTTTTCCTTTCCTTTCATTTTCTATACAATGGGCTAAAACATAGAATGAAAATAAATTGCATTTAAAAGATCCAAACATAAGCCACTAGTCTACGACATACTGAATGTGTCCTCATTCGCCATGCTGTAGGGAGGGAGGGAGGTAGATAGATAGATAGATAGATAGATAGATAGATAGATAGATAGATAGATAGATAGATAGATAGATAGATAGATAGATAGATAGAGTGGGAAAAGATACAGTAGATAGATAGATAGATAGATAGATAGATAGATAGATAGATAGATAGATAGATAGATAGATAGATAGATAGATAGATAGATAGATAGATAGATAGACTTAAACATCCAATATCATGATGACAAATTCTCCAGGTTTTTAGTTTGAGACTCATGTCCTTACACATTTTTAGCACTTTGTTTAGTCCACTACAGACTCTGTACAAGTTATTTACAGACTGTCAATGATATTCATGTGTCTTTTAACATGTAATATATCACCACAATCTGAACGTACTGGAGGAGAAATTGTGATAGGATTAGAGACGGGTTGGTCTGTAAATAATCTATTAAACCATAAACAACATAAAATAACGAGGTGAAGATGATTATTTATATTTCGATCTGCAGTATTTGTTGGTAACTCTCGCTAAATGAGCCCACATTAGAGGTCTTTAATTAAGGTCTAGTTCTTTTTTTCAGTAAAGCCCAAATTAGACACATGTAAATGGTTTATTCACAAGGAATTAGTTCTGTATCGATGCATAATTCATTACTTTATAATCTGTTATGTGGAAGTGACTATAATAATGAATGTAGTCATTGTTCTTGCTGACAGTCTGGTCACATCCTGCACTGACATTATGATTCACCTGAAGAACTGTTTTCCATAAACATTACACTAATGCACAAGCATCCCAGTCATTAGCACATTCATCGATCTAAATGCAGATGTCACTTCAGTTACTGTTCAGATTAAAACGCTCACTGAGGTTGAACAGGCTTCGTGACCGAATCTCACTCTAATGATCAACCTTCTTTTAAATGTATAGAATTTATTTGCTGTAATTTGTGTGTTAACTGTTTTTACCTGCGGCCAAGAATAAGGAGTTCTTCCTGTTTTTGTTGTGTTCATGCAGATGATTGTGTGTCTCTGTCATGTCTCACTCCACAGAGGTGTTAATATGAAGCTCATATGAAAGTAAACACTCAGGATTTAACAGTTTCATCAGTATTTCTGTTTTTGTCTACACTACTAAGATTAGTTTATTAACAGAAATGTTTGCAACTTCAAATTAAATGCTGATATCAAACTCATTACTGTTCTCTGAGATGCGTTAAGTGCTTGTTCTGAAGGACCTGAAATGCATCATCGACACTGTTGTATAAAGTACTGTATTAAGCAATACTTGAGTCAAACTACAAGTATCGTACTAGAAAAAGACTTCGGTAGAAGTCAAAGTTAACTTTTAGAATATTACTCAAGTAAAAGTCTTAAAGTATCTGATATTTACTGTACTTAAGTATCAAAAATCACTTTCTGATACTTAATGTACTTAAAGGAGGGGTCTCAGATTTTTGAGAAATGCTTCAGAAAACTGAGTCGGGCCGAAAAATAAACAAAGATCAAAACAAAAATCGAAACTAACGTGTAGCCAATGAGCAGAAGGGGGCGTGTCCTGTCGATATGGGCGGAGAGAGTGTTCAGTGCGCATGTGTGACATTAGCAGAAAGCGGTTTTAACATTGACATGGAGGATAAAAACAAAGAAAGAAAGAGAAGAAAGACTTACGATAAGGCAAGAAGTAGGACGTGTTAATATAGGATCAGCTTTCCAGCACTGGAGAGAACTGAAGGAGCAGGAAGTCGGCCACATATTCACAGGTTGGAGTTTCCCGAGATAATAACTCCTGAGCTAAACGCTGTTACTACACAAATAACACCTCTTTTCTATCGTAGTAATGTAGAGAGGCAGCTACAACCGCGTTTTGTGTAGTAACAGCCTTTAGCTCAGGAGTTATTGACTCGGGAAACTCCGACCTGTGAATATGTGGCCGACTTTACTTAAGACGCCGAGGCGCTTTTTTCCTTCTCGATAGGTGAGTAACGTTGGTTTTGCTTTGTTACACAGAACTAATATATGCTATAAATACAGGGGTGGGACCCATTTGGGTCAGGGGCGTGTTTGTTTTGGTGATTTTATATGTCAACATTGGCTTTCAAACATCGGGGATCCCACCTTTAAGTATTTGAAGTAAAAGTAAAAAGTAAAATTTCAGTGATTTTCAGTAGGCATAAGAGGCACTTCATCCGATACTAAGAATCTTTCATTCCAATGTACAGAAACATTTAATTTCTTACGGCCACGGGTGTATAACGTTATCTTCTTCACCCAGTTCACCAAGTTCAACATTATCATCGGGGTGGTCGTCTAGATAACGGGAGGTCCTCCAGTAGGTGCTTCCATGGCGGTTCAGCTGAAAAAGAGCGTGCGGATGTGCGTAATACAATCTAGGAGCAGTGATTCGCCAAACCTCCCTTATTACAGTCACACACATTTCTTCTGATTTTATTTTGTAGTAACGAGTAACGAAGACGCTTAGTGGGAATATAACGGAGTAAAAGTTTACATTTTATCTCGGAAATGTAGCGGAGTAAAAGTGAAAGTTGACAAATTTAAATAGCGAAGTAAAGTACAGATACGTGACATTTCTACTTAAGTATAGTAACGAAGTATTTGTACTCCGTTACATTACAACACTGATCTTCAACCGCTAAAATTCAGCGTAGGATTATCGACAGAGTTAAAAACACACGTCTCACACTGAACGTATTCGCTGTGTCTAAGTTTATTTTAGCTTCTCTGCTGTGGAAGTGAGTCACCTTCACATTTGGATGCAGACTGATTTTCTGATGGATCAGAGATTAGCTGGACCACATCAGGGTTTATAAAAAGCTGTTAAAACTACATGAGAATTACTTCTGCACGAAGACGGATTAAAGGAGCTGGATGTTGACACGGATGTGGATTTTTTGAAACCATCAGCTATAAGAATACACTTCGTGGCTAATTACACGTAAAAACTTTGTATTTCTTTATTTTAGAGATATTTTTAATAACAACGGAGAAGATTTGCTTAAAAGTATTTAAATTAACTAACAAACGTGTGCATTTCGTTTTGTCCTTTCTCACGATTACACAGAAAAATCAAGGACGTTTCTTTCCCCTTGTCAAAGGCCCGTGTTATTTTTGTGGTTTTTAAGATGCAGTTGGAGTGATTTTTTTTTTTCTTAAACCCGACAATCCTTCCCATAAGCTTCTCCACCTTTGAAGCTTTGAATGAAAGTAAAAAAAACAAAGTTACCTCTTGAAGTTAATCTGAGAAATTATAGACGTTATGTGGAGAATCAGATTTTATGTGGATAAATTTATGACCTACCGTTACATTAAGTGAATTGGGACAATAGCAGGGGATGCTTAGTCAGTTTGGGTATGATTTCTTTATAAGCAGCACAAGTATTGAGCAATTAAAGCCATTATCATGTGACTTAAAGGTGAGGTCTCCGATTTTTGAGAAACGCTTCAGAAAACCGAGTCGGACAAACTAAACAAAAAAACAAAACTAACGTGTAGCCAATGAGCAGAAAGGGGCGTGTCTTGTCGATATGGGCGGAAAGAGTGTTCAGTGCGCATGTGTGACATTAGCAGAAAGCGGTTTTAACATTGACATGGAGGATAAAAACAAAGAAAGAAAGAGAAGAAAGGCTTACGATAAGGCAAGAAGTAGGACGTGTTAATATAGGATCAGCTTTCCAGCGCTGGAGAGAACTGAAGGAGCAGGAAGTTGGCCACATATTCACAGGTTGGAGTTTCCCGAGATAATAACTCCTGAGCTAAACGCTGTTTTGCTTTGTTACACAGAACTAATATATGCCTTTGTCCTTTACATGATTATGCTTGTGTGGCATTTTTGCTTGTTTGTTTATCTACAATCATGTTGTTCTTCCCTTCAGCTATGATAAAGACACATTTCTTTCTGTTAGTCGCCTGGGTTACGTATGTATGTGTGTGTGGGCGGAGCTATCGATACAGGGGTGGGACCCATTTAAGTTAGGGGCGCTTTCAAACATCAGAGAACCTGCCTTTAACTTGCCAAGGCAGTACATATGTCATGGTGCAGGGTTCGATTCAAATATAACATTTATCCTTATTGACTGTATATATATATAATCCCACCCCCAGTGTCACCCAGATGAGGATCAGGTTCCCCTTTGAGTCTGGTTCCACTCAAGGTTCCTTCTTTTACCATCTAAGGGAGTTTTTCCTCCCCACACTCACCTGAGTCACCTCAGACTTGTTCATTGGGGATAAATACATACACATTTATATATATATATATATATATATATATATATATATATATATATATATATATATATATATATATATATATATAATATTAATCTTTATATTAACCTTTTGTTCTATGTTTATTAGTTCTATGTTAAAGCGCTACAGTATAAAATAAATCTGAATTGAATTGAATTGAAAAATATAAGATTCTAATAATACCTGATTTATATTGTACAGTTCAAGGTCTTTATCCCAAAACATAAATCAGACACCATATTGGATGTACCTTATATTGAACAACCTTTGTCTTTTAATGTCATTTAACATCGTTACTTTAATTCTTCTGACTCGCTGGTGATTCTTCAGACTCACTGTGGCACTGCTTGGTAGTAAATGCTATTAGAACCTGGAAACCTCGGTGGAGTCAGTGCATCAGCTACATGCAGCTCAGGACAGCTCAAATCTGTCAACAGTGCTTAACAGTCCTTATAGCTTCATCACTAGCCTTCCATGGATGGATGATGCAGTGCCACCACCAGCATCTGGGAGGTTTTCCAGGCTGATAATAACCAGTGTGGTGAACACATGTTCAACTCTGACCTCAGTGGAGTCCAAAATCGAGCCTGGATCAGACTCGGTCAGCTGGCAGTAGACAAGACTGGAACACAACACAATCCATGCTATCGAATGTACTTTTGCACATAGCAGTAGACAAACATAATGTATCGTGTTAAACTTGTAGTTAAATCATTTGTAGCTTAAAAGGACAACGAAAAGAACTACAAAAGGAATTTCTTTTGGTGTTTGGACTTCCAGTTTGGAGTTGGACTAGCCAACATCTCCCACAATACACAAGTACAGCAGTCTATACAATACTAAAGTCATGCACTTTTCATTTGTTGTAGAAGATGTTTTATAATAAAGCTGTATGTAGGATGTGTGCAGTGTGTGCAGACTATAGCAGTGTGTAGAATGAAAGTAAAATGCAACTACGCAAAGTACAGTACTCACGAGCTGCAGAAATGATGGAGCTGCTAAATGAGAATGTAAGACTGATACTGTTTAATGTGCTGTAACATGTATATAGTCATCCACCATATATATACGTATATATATATATATATATATATATATATATATATATATATATATATATATATATATATATATATATATCCGTCTCTCTCTCTCTCTCCTCTACATAAAGTGCTTAGTTTAAGACATTGTTGAAATGGGAGACATGTCAGAAGGGACAGATGATTGGAGCTCGTTTAGCAGGAGCATCTGTAACATTTACTGCCCGACTCTTTGGTGCTTCAAGGGTAACAGTGTCCACAATTATGACTGCAGAGTACAGAAGACTGCAGAAGATGGTGTCATGTTCATAAGCCTGGACAGTTGAAGAATGGAAGCGAGTGAAATGGTCCAATGAATCATCATTTACATTATCCTCAAGTCCAGGCCAAGTTTACGGACAACCCCCAAGGATGTAAACAACTTGGAGTGTCTGGTTCCAGTCTTCAAACCCAGTGGTGGTTCTGTGAAGATCTTGGCATCCATATCTTGATATTCTGCAGCCTACATGGTCGTCTCACTGCCAAGTACTTGGAAATTCTAAATGATCGAGTGCATCATACAGTCCAAATGTCAAACAACGATGTCATAATTAAGATGATAATGGTACAAAATTCCACTAGAAGATATTCAGAAGTTGTATGAAATGGTGCAACACCTTGCTAATAAAGAGTTATTACATATTTCATCAGTGTTTACATTATTGTATCCAACCCGTGATATATACTGTATGTGTGTGTGTGTGTGTGTGTGTGTGTGTGTGTGTGTGTGTGTGTGTGTGTGTGTGTGTGAGAGAGAGAGAACAATTATGTATGACATTTGGCACATCATTGTAATGGCACATTGTTTCATTTGGCACAGAGAAGCTGGAATGGAAACTATTTTACTCGCCCAAACCATGGTGATGCTTCCAGCCTGTTCTCAATCAACCTATCAAAAAATAAATAAAATATGAAAAAAAAAGGTGTGATCAGATGAGAGAGGAGATAAATTTGTTTGGATGAAAGCCATTGCACACTATAACACCCAAACTGCATCACGGTTCTGAATCATTATAACTCAGACTGTAAAATAATTAAACAGTGTGTTCGATAAAGACACCAGTTTGTGTTCGCGTCAGTCACAAAACAATTTATCGCCGGTTTCCTTTTTAAATGAAAAAATATTCAGTGGTGACTTCATTAAGGATTCATTTGTTTCTAAAGCTGATACATTAAGCCATAATTAGGCCACATTCTACTGTACGTCAAGCACACGAGAGCATTTAATTATGAGGTAAACAGCAAGATTTCCTTTAAGTAGAAAAAAATTGAACAAATAAAAATCAAATCATGTTTAATTCATAATTTATTATAATGGCATAAAATTCTAAACTCTTTCAGAAAAGCCTACAAACATAAATATACAGTATGTACTTTATTGTTTCATTATTGCAGTCACACAAAGCTCTCGCTTTCTCCACAGTAACTACATATCAGTAGCTCAAGCCTCTGGTACTAGCTCTAAAACAACATTATACATTATTTTTATAATAACTCGACAGATGTAATGTCATGTAATCTTAAAATTAGCCAAAAATGGTGTTAGATCTCTCATCACCTCTACTGGTGTGGAGGAGTAGTGCAGCGGGTTTGTGTTACATTTGTGTTAATCAGTGTTATGCACACTAATATTCACTCATTCATTTATTTTCTACCGCTTATCCGAACTTATAACTCACGGGGAGCCTGTGCCTATCTCAGGCGTCATTGGGCATCAAGGCAGGATACACCCTGGACGGAGTGACAACCCATCACAGGGCACACACACACTCACATTCACACACTACGGACAATTTTCCAGAGATGCCAATCAACCTACCATGCATGTCTTTGGACCGGGGGAGGAAACTGGAGTACCCGGAGGAAACCCCCAAGGCACGGGGAGAACATGCAAACTCCACACACACAAGCAGGAGGCGGGAATCGAACCCCGACCCTGGAGGTATGAGGCGAACGTGCTAACCGCTAAGCCACCGTGCCCATCAAATCACTAATATAACATTTAATATAACATTTAATATTTTATAAATAAATATTTTATCTCTATAATCAGTCACTTTTTTTCTTTCTTTCTTTCTTTCTTTCTTTCTTTCTTTCTTTCTTTCTTTCTTTCTTTCTTTCTTTCTTTCCCACTTTCTCAGGCATGCTACATTTATATACTTGTTGTATGATAATGAACACGTCACAGCGCCTGTTTATCTTTCCTTACTTACATCGATGCTTACATAATTATATGTATTTCAAATCCAATGTCTGCTTTGTAATAAAGACACATCTCTCTGTAAAGACATCAGCTGCCTGCATTTTCTCCAGACACATGAACAAATACACCCTGAACCACACAGACACACTTTCTTTTCTCTAGTGGCCCCTAGTGGCTGCATCTCACACTGCACTAGTCAATGTGCAGTGAAAGGTGAAGTAGTAGTTCACTAAACACAAGCTAAATATTATCATTTATTTTTTAGGTATTTTTTATGATAGGCTTTAAAACCATAAAGCTCATAGGGTTGAGTGATTATTAACTGTGGATTCAATGCTATAAACGTATTATATTAAAGTCCACGCTCTAAAGGATTAATAACCAGTCGATTCATTCATTCAGACATTTTCAGTAAGTTATTTTGGAGCTGAAACTCTAGGCAGGAACTCTGATGAGCTCTGATCAGACGCCAGACCGTCACACACATTCACACGTATCCTGCTGTAGCTGATCTATACTTCTACCTGCATGCTTGAAGGAAACTGAAAAACCAATAGAAAACCCATGCAATCATGAGAAGATATACAACTCTAGGAGCAAATATCAGGACCCCAGACCTGTGATGATCCGTGTCCTGACCTGAGGTGACTTCTGTCAGGATAAAACTTTACATGATGAATAATTAAGCAGTATAAAACTTTCCATGTTATGAAGTGGCATAATGACATAAGACATGTATAGAACAACCGACACGTTAATCAGGGCTTTGATCTTTGTGATATCACCAGAGTTGAAGTGTGCCTGGTTATGTTAGTCAGAATGTTATCCGGTGTCATTCGTTATCGATTCGTCTTCATGATCAGGTCTTCATTCGCGACCATTTGAAGACTTCAGCAGGAAGGAATTTGTGTCTGTTGTGAACTCGTAAATGACTCTGACTTGTTAGTTCCTCAGGAGCTCTTGGTCACACAATTCCACCGGACTACATGCTGTTGTAGAAAGGACATTATTTACATCGACATTATTTCCTGTCGAGTGTCACCTAAATGAGGATGAGGATCACTTCTGAGTCTGGTTAAACTTAAAACATTATTTTTTTATTTTTCTGTTTCCATATTTATGTAAAGCCGATTTGAGACGATGTGAAATGTGAAAATCACTATACAAATAAATGAAACTGAAAATTAAACTGATCCGGAGCGACACACAACATAATATTTGCACAATTTTATGTTTTGTTTCTAGCCTTAAGCTACATTACACTGTTGTAGGGATTTACCTTCCATCTAATCCATGAAAATGCAAATAATAACCAAATCACGATATCATGTTCTTGTCAGTACACAGAAGATGAAAGGGTGGACTTTTATACTGCAAGGAATAAGAAGAAAAAGAAGAAGCATAACACAGGAACGTACACAGCGGTGCTCATCATCATATCCAGACACCGTTACGTTCACAATGCCGTCTTCTCCTGTGACATGGCACACTAACCATCTCTGGATGCTCCTGCACTTCGTCCTTCTCTCACCACAGGATGATTCACGTACATCTCGAACCAATCCACTTCATTTATTTAATCTTTTATGAAATAAGAGCATAAAAGAAATTAGTTCAGAAGGTATAACAGTGATTATAAAAGGTTAAATACAGCAGAAGGCAGGCTTATGCTGCTGTTACAGGACCGATGATCTTCAGTAATAGATTCATGTTCACTCGAGACAAACTGAACATCTGACTGAGTCGCTGTTATTAGTTCTGTCTATTCATCAATCTGTATCTTCAATAAAAAAAATTAAGAATGACAGAATAGACAGCTTCCATGTTTATGGAAATAAAAAAAAATTAATAATATTGGCTTGATTTATTGAAATAAATAAGTAAATGTGTGCGATAACAACAACAACAACAACAACAATAATAATAAAAATAATAATAATAATAACAATAATAATAATAATAATAATAATAATAATAATAATAATAATAATAATAATAATAATAATAATAATAATAATAATAATGATTATGAAACATCATGTCTGTGGATTTACTGATACAGGTAAAGACAACTACAACATCTTGTGGTTAAGAGGTATATTTTTTCTGTTGGTTTTCTCCCTTTTTTACACTGAGTGACTCAATTTCATGCTCCATTGCCATATCTGGTGCAATGCTGCATGAAATCATTTCAGTTCAGGGATTTCAAGGTAACTGAGTGTTTCAAAAACTCCCAAGATAAAGGCTTGTATTACTCTCGAACCAATCCCGCATAATATGCCTACGTGCACATGCATAGGCGTGCACACACTTACTCACACACACACACACACACACACACACACACCAAGCAGGTATGGGATCTCTCCAAACGCTTGCAGCAGTAACCTAAATAAATAAATAAATAAATAAATAAATAAATAAATAAATGAATGAATGAATGAATGAATGAATGAATGACAGAATAATGATTCAGTTTTCAATCTGTATTAAAAAACATCTAGACAGATTTGTTCTTTTCGTATTTTTCTTCGAACGTATCAGGCTGCCGTGCAACAGCGGTCGAACGTATTTCGTCATTTCACACAGCAGCAGCAACATAACATAAGTATTCATCAATGTCTGAGGAAACGAAGAGCAACAATAGTAGTGTAGGATGCGTTTCTTTTAGTCAGTGAGTAGCTGCATTGGTACGTTTCTTAGCAGATGTCCAATTCCTAAAATAGTGAGTTATAAATCCCAACAGTAGGCGAGAACATCAGAGGAGGTAAATGGCATGGAGCAGGTGTGCAGAGAAGCGTTTACTCTCTAAGTGCCCGTATGTCACGCTAGTGTTGGAGAGAGAAGTTTCTGCCATCATGCACAAAGCAACATTTTATCGTGTTTCAGAGTCATTGAGTCTGTACGCAAAGCCTCCGACATTACGTTTGACAAGTGTGTCGTAAAAAGTGCGATCTGAAAACACAAGGCACATTACAGGCGTCTAATGAGAGGTCGAACCGAACTCCCCGGCACTCTCAATCACGCTCTCTATTCAGTCCTCATACAGTACACGTCACTCCGCTGGATAGATACAGGCTCCTGCTATATTCCTGCTGCCCTGAAATAACACACATGTTTCATATTCAGTCACATAACACATATCCATGTTGTTCCTGCTTGATACAGAAATGATACTGATGTCTTCCAAGTGTGTTATCCCTCTGGTTTTGGCTTTGTTTTGCCTAATTAATGAGTTTGCCTTCTGCCTATTCCAGTCGGTTTGTATACTGCTGGCATTCTACCTACGTAACATTTCCAACCTCTGTTTTTTCCCTTTTGGATTGTTTGCTCTGGTTTGTGCAATAAATTCTGCATTTGCAACCAATTCAGCCCGAGGCTGAAAGTGAATTCAATCTGCTTTCTAATTTATGCCTTTAATAATATCTAGATTTAAAGGAGTAGTAAAGAGCCATTAATTAGGGGTCCAATACTTAGTTCTGTTTTTTTTTTTTTTTATTTCCCTGCTACTTCTTGCCCACCCTAAAAAGAGTCATTTAACTCATCTATTTATAACATGAACTCATTTTTTGTAATGTAGAAAACCTGCTGTTCTGCAAATCATTTAAATTCCAGCACATATTTGACAATGTTAGCAATGAGTGGCAAGTCATGTAAGTACTGTATATCTCATGTACTGTACAGTGACATTTCTTTTTGTACCTGGTAAACTGGGTTGAGGTTCGGTGACGAATGGTGTCGCTGATATAAAGGTGTGAAAACACACAGTGCACCACAGCTTGGTGCATATGAAGCTGTGTAGCTGGAGAAAGTAATAATCTAATAATTTATCTGAGAAGTTATTTTGAGAAATGGACCATCAGACCTGGACCATGGAGCCAAAGAAGAACGTGGCCTGGTCTGAAGAATCACAGTGTTTATATTATGTGGACGGCCGGGTATCAGAAGAAGAGTTGTTAGAGATGGTGAGAATATTCTGCCTGGAAACCTTCATTCATGTGGATGTCACTTTGACGTGGTCCACCTACCTAAACATTATCACAGAGCAAGTACACCGCTTCATGGCAAAGATCTCCACTAATTACTGTGTCCTCTTTTAGCGTGCGCTCTGCTACACTGTGAAAAGTGGTGAGGAACGTCGTGAGGAACATCACAAAGAGTTCAAGGTGTTGACTTGGCCTCCAAATTCCCCAGATCTCAATCCGATCAAACATCTTTGTGATTTGTGTCACAGACAGGTTCATCCATGTATTTATTTGTGCAGTAGTTTTGATAATCACACCTTTCTTTTCGAATTGATGCTCCGGTGCAGTTATTGTTGGTGTATAAAGCGATCCTCATTCTGGGGTCCGTGAAGCATAGCCTGGGGGTCTGTAATAAACAGGACCTAATTGTTTTATTGTTCTGTCAGAGGAACTTTCAGGAATTAATGGCTTTCTCAATTACCCAGAATATTAGCATACGGATTTAAAAATACTTGAATAGTTGCATGGTTAGCACGTTCGCCTCACACGTCCAGGGTTGGGGGTCCGATTCCCGCCTCCGCCTTGTGTGTGTGGAGTTTGCATGTTCTCCCCGTGCCTCTGGGGTTTCCTCCGGGTACTCCGGTTTCCAGTGTTGTAATGTAACCTACTTAAGTAGAAATTTCACGTATCTGTACTTTACTTCGCTATTTAAATTTATGTCAACTTTCACTTTTACTCCACTACATTTTCGAGATAAAATGTATACTTTTACTCCGTTATATTTCCAATAAGCATCTTCGTTACTCGTTACTACAAAATAAAATCAGAAGAAATGTGTGCGACTGTAATAAGGGAGGTTTGGCGAGTCACTGCTCCTAGATTGCATTACGCTCCGCACGCTCTACGGAGAAGCACAGGCACGCGCAGCGTGCACGCGCAGTCAGAGCTGGAGGCATTTATAACGTTAATCGTCTGAAAGCCGCAAATACGGCGACCAAAAGCAGTGAAATTTCGCTATGCTTATTACCAGAGTTGTAGCACAAACAAAATATTAATGCAAACATTCCATTCAATACTAAATAAAAATAACATTTATTGATTTGGTCTTGAAGCCTGAGATAGGCACAGGCTCCCCGTGACCCGAGGTAGTTTGTGGATAAGCGGAAGAAAAAGAGTGAGTGACTGCATTCATTGGACACACTGTTTGTAGAGAACGCACACATACATGAACTGATTTGATTCGAGACTGGCATCATTACATCATGCATAAAATTTTGGTGTCCACTTTTGCCATTTAATAACACCATAACGTTTGGCTTACTATGTAGTCATATAATATATAATATATAACTCTTCTTGTTTTAAATTATCATTAAAACCCCTAAAGGTGAAATCCTAGAACCGCCCCTGCTCTTATGCCTACCGAAAACCACTGAAATTGTCCTTTTTACTTTTACTTCAAATACTTAAGTACAGTAAATATCAGATACTTTAAGACTTTTACTTGAGTAATATTCTAAAAGGCAAATTTCACTTCTACCAAAGTCTTTTTCTAGTACAATACTTGTACTTTTACTCAAGTATTGCTTTCTAGTACTTTATACAACACTTTCGGTTTCCTCCCCGTTCCAAAGACATGCATGGTAGGTTGATTGGCATCTCTGGAAAATTGTCCATAGTGTGTGTGTGTGTGAGTGAATGAGAGTGTGTGTGTGTGCCCTGTGATGGGTTGGCACTCTGTCCATGGTGGAGAGCTACACATTGTAGAGCTACATCTCTGCTTACTGTATTACACATGCTTTACACATTTACAGTCATATATAATGTTTAGCCTTTATGTCAAAGGTCAAGAAACATGCAGACTATATTCATTCTAGGTAAATACCTAGACCAAGCTAACGTAGAGGTACACGTTTACGTTGCTTTAGCTTATGTCACACTAAACACACCACAAGTTCAGTAAGTGTGTTAAATGAAGGACGGTGCTACAGTATGTCGTATGGTTAGTCTGAGTTCGCTGGATTAAAATAATAATTCACCATTACTCCCATTTACTGTAGACATGCTGGTTATTTCTCCAACTCTCATCATGAAAAGAAGCATTTATTTATTTATTTATTTATTTATTTATTTATTTATTTATTTATTTATTTATTCAATCATTCATTCACTGACCCTAGGAACCGAGGAACTTTTTCCTGAATTTTGAGTATTTTGAGTATAAATTTGAGTATCTCTCTCCCCCCTCTCTCTTTCTCTCTCTCTCCCTCCCTCTCTCTCTCTCCCCCCTCTCTCACTCTCTCTTCCCCCTCCCCCTCTCTCTTTATATCTCTCTCTCCCCCTCTCTCTCTATCTCTCTCTCCCCCTCTTTCTCTCTCTCTTTCTCTCTCTCTCAATCACTCTAGCTCTCTCTCTCACTCTCTCTCTCTCACCCCCCTCTCTCTACCCCCCCTCTCTCTTTCTCTCTCTCTCTCACTGTGTTTCATTTGCCAGTGCTGGATCTAAACTGTCTGCACCTACTTGATACAGAGGGTAGATGAGATTAGATGGTTTGTATTATCTAAAGGACTTGGAGTCTAATTTATAGGTGGTTACAGAGTCAGCACTCAGACAGGACCCCGGACTCCGAACCCCAGACCCAAGCAGACCTTCTTTTCTGACCACAAAGAGTCTCATTCTCTAAACAACACTGAGTCTTAGCTTTGTTAAATTGTTTACTTTGTGTTTCTCATATATTTATAGAGTATGTTTTGTTTAGTGCCTCTGAGTTTATCCTTATGGCTGCCTAGACATTTTATTTCTGCATTGTGTGCTATTACCTGCTTTAAGCTCAGTTTAATTCTGTGAGGTAAGAAAATGTATAATTCTACAGACAGAATGCACAAGTGGATGACGTGTGCGCTATATTCACATTACATACAGCACTGTGCTAGTCTTAATGTCCACACAGCCATTGGTCTTTCGGCCATTTTTGTCCACACAGACTGCTCAGGTACTTTTTCAGTCTCTTGTCATTTCTAGACTGGATTACTGCAATGCACTGCTGGCAGGTCTACATATGAACGCAATCCGTCCTCTGCAAATGATCCAAAATGCGGCTGCCCGGCTTGTTTTCAACCTGACAAAGTTCTCGCATACCACCCTGCTGCTGCGATCCCTCCACTGGCTTCCGGTAGCTGCACGCATCAGATACAAAACACTGATGCTGGCCTACAAAGCCAAAAACAGACCAGCTCCCTCTTACCTCAAAGCCCTCATCACTCCTCACACTGCACCACACACCCTTCAATCTACCAGCACTGCTCCACTGGTCCCACCATCTCTCAGGGTAAGAGGCAAGTATACTAAAAGACTCTTCTCTGTTCTGGCACCAAGGTGGTGGAATGAACCTCCCCTAGAGGTCCGGACAGCTGAGTCCCTGGCAATTTTCAAGCGGCAGTTGAAGACTTATTCAGGAAACACTTCAACTAGCACTTCTTTCCTTATCTTTTGCATTTATAAAAAAAAAAAAAAACCTTTGACACTTTTTCATTGTAACTTTGAACAAAAGTTTTAAACTCATGGTATTAAGTATGTAACCTAGTGAACCAGCATTAATGTATTCAATGTTAGAGATTTAAGCACTTATGTATGTCGCTCTGGATAAGGACGTATGTCACATGCTGTAAATGTAAATGTGAATGTAATGTCAGGTGGCAGATTTGAAGGTAAAAAAAATGGCTTTAATTCAAAAAGAAATGGCAGAAACGAACAAAAAAAAGAAGTTAAATTAAAGCAGGATCAGAAAACTCTATAGATTATGACTGTATAGGGTTTGGTCTAAGTAAGCACATGAAGGTTAACAGTCTCTGTGGTTGAGGTTTGTTGTTGGACATCAGTCCATGCATCGATGCAACACTTTAAATGTTAAACGCTATCTACATGAAGTACACGGAGATGTAAACTGTCATGAAATGCATCAACAGTCTCACATGTACTTTTTACTGTTTTATAACAACACTGGCAGGAAAGATTTTATACTCTCATACACTGGTTCTGTAAACTGACCTCCAGCATTTCTGTGTTTTTTGGTTTGTTTGTTTTTTATTGATTGATTTTTACTGACTTCGTACAAGATTATACAAGAATAGTAATAAAAATAGTGTTCCTAAGAGTTTTGTACAGTACTGTGTATAAAGAATAACAGCGGATACTTTAAAAGGGTATTATGTGCATAACACATCATTTGTATTAGAAAACAATTAATAAAAATATAGCAGTAATAAAAAAGTTCAGTGTGTTGAAAATGTCCTGTAACACACCGTACAAGCTATAAGGAGCAGAACTGAACACCGTACTGAACACAACTGAGCTCTATGTGGTCAGAATTGCCCCTTACCTGCCATCTGAGATACCAGGACAAGTCAGGGATGCTGAAATGGACTACTTTTGCCCCTTACAGGGTACACAGTGCTCCCTGGATCACAAAATGTCTGTATTCATGGAGATGGATGAGATCTCAGAACCGTTTATTATTAAATATCTGATTAAAGCAAAATCCAGAGTGTGTGCATAATAAGCAGCAGACCTGACCAGGCATCAGCGTTTGCAGATGATTTCTCTCTAGGTCCAAACTTTGCTACAAATTTGACCTGACACACAAAAGAAAATATTATCTGCTTGAGTGGTCATGGCAGGCAAGCAATTACGGCCCCTGTCGACACACACGAGATGCCAGGTCTTCTACTGGGAAATGGTTCACACACACACACACACACACACACACACACACACACACACACACACACACACACACACACACACACACACACACACACACACAAGGTCTCTGGAGTCGGTTGTCTTGCTTGATGAACCAAAGTGGAACATTCTGACCAACAACATCACAAAAGTAACTCAACTTAAAATAAGATTAAAACCAGCCAGAGCATGAAGGCTAACTTGATGAGGGGGAAATTATAAGGATGGTTTTGGAATACATGGGACAATAAATATAACTCTGACATTTACAATGCAACACAAGGGCATAAACAACTAAACAAAGGTAAAGGATGTAGAACAGAAACAGAAAAGAAGAAAATACTTTTCTGTAAAAGAACGCAGGAAATAAAGGAAGCAAAACAGAGCTGAGATTTAAGATCAACAGACATTTTATATATATAAAAAAAATAATAATTAGAACATGTAAATGAAAGTGAACATTTATAGGAATAATAATTAAGATTACTTAACAGGCACTAATCGAGACGAGCTTAGGAGAAGCAGTTCAGATGTTTTACTTAAAAGCCCTACTGATGCTTACTGGGCTCTGTGGTATTTTATTTCCTGACTAAAAAGTCAAAATGTTAATAACTTCCTTCTATTCATTTCACAAATTGTTTTAAACTAATTAGAAGGTCATTATTCTGACCACGGTTACCTTCTAACCTGCACACTGATAGCTCTGCAACTGGACTACTGAAATATCTACTGAGTCAAAATTCTACCCAGGTTCAAAATTCAATCACTTGTATTATGTTGATCAGTCAAAGATCGACGCTTGGAACGAGACGGTACTTTACTGTGTTCCACGAGTCTGCAGTTTAATCCTTAGAAGACAACTTTCAGGCATTTGGCACTCAGTATAAACAAATGAATTATTCTGATCTAAAATGATTATCTCTCAGTGTGAGACATGTGTTTTTCACTCTGTTAATGATCTTACACTGAATTTTAGCATTAAAGATAAACACCTTTACATTTTAGGTGATTATGAACAAACACTTGCAGCTGAAATGGGTTTGAGATCAACATTTACATTGTTGATAGAAACATTTATGTGAAGTAACACTAACCGATTTCATTTTCAATGCCCCACTACGCTAGTTAAAGACATGAACACAAAGAAATTACAATGATTCTATAAAATCTATAGAGTTTCTATTCCCTGGATGTTTTTTTTTTTTTTTTTTGTACCATTCTTTGAAAACTCCAGACATGTATCTCCTTTAACTCCAGACATGTCTGTAAAATTCTGTGTAAAGTTTTCAGAACTTAAAAAACATCTTACTCTGAAAGCAAACTGAGTCCTGACTCATACATTCATTCATTCATTCATTTTCTACCATCGAACTACCTCAGGTCACGGGGAGCCTGTGTCTATCTCAGGCGTCATCAGGCATCGAGGCAGGATACACCCTGGACGGAGTGCCAACCCATCACAGGGCACACACACACTCTCATTCACTCACACACACACACACACTACGGACAATTTTCCAGAGATACCAATCAACCTACCATGCATGTCTTTGGACCGGGGGAGGAAACCGGAGTACCCGGAGGAAACCCCCGAGGCACGGGGAGAACATGCAAACTCCACACACACAAGGTGGGGGCGGGAATCGAACCCCCAACCCTGGAGGTGTGAGGCGAACGTGCTAACCACTGAGCCACCATGCCCCCCCAATCCTGACTCATTTTAAATAAAACATTTTAACATAAAAAGCTATAAATTATTTCATTTGTTTATACCAATTAAAGATGTCTGATTAGTTGAATTCTGTTCCGTTGGAATTGAGCTCAGCTTTGTGTACTCAAATCTAAATTGTACTCTTTCACTTGGAATTGAACACTGACACAACAAGACTATCCCCACGAGCAGAGAGAATGGAAGGATTGTGATAAACTGGCTGACAGAAATGTATTTCCAGTAATCGACTGGTTTTACTCTGTGTATATGTATAAATATTCTAAAGTAATTTATCGACTCATTCCTCATCTCTGGGAATTCAGTACACATTTGGTGAGTATGGATTTTATTAGCTTTGCCATTGCATTATTTGTAATCTATTCAATATATTGTATGATGTCACACATGCAATGATCCAACAACTGTCTGATTTTCACCCACACAGAACTATATCCATGTAGCTAGAATTCATAAGCATGCTATAGGCTAAATTGTCTCAATAAGTGCTAGACGTAGCCAGTGACTATGTAAGTGTTGTGTAAGGTAACGAGAAGGATACGGCAGAGGTCAACGCTCTAAATAAGTCCTATTTGACATAATATGCTCACCATCCATTTCCTCAACCTTCCCTGACAACAGAAACTACTGACTATAAATATTCTTTGTGCGGAACCAAGCAATATATTCTGGATCAAATATACAAATTTGTTTTATGGGGTCAGTGGGAAACTGGTCGTGTCTGGACTCGAATGGAACATAACTATAACTCAAGGTTATTCCACACCATCACCAAGCTTTGTTCATATCATCTTTATTTATCTCTTCCTTCATAAACACACCATAATAGCCAAAATCTGAAGCATCCTGAATTTAACCTGTTACCTGTGTCTCTATCTATCTTTCTTAAGCTAAAAAAAGGAACAGAAAACTAAAAAATGCTGTTCATCTCTTAGTGAAAAGACTGAATTAGGCTGGGGTTTCATTGAGGGTTTCATTGAGCCTATGGTCTGTGTTTCTAACTATTTATTTAGACGGATGAGTGTAATTTACCTCTAATGCAATTTTCATAAGTAGGGAAAGAGTGAGCATTGTTTTCTGGCATGTGTAAAAGTCATCAATTTTTTCATTCTCACCTATCTGCAAAACCATAACGCAGAAAACAAAAATGCAGTTGGCAAAATATTAGTTGAAAAGGTGAAATATATTCTACCTAATTTGAGGAATTTGTGTAAGTAGGATACACGAGCACTGCAGTATGAAAACGAAAGCAAAAAGAATGACCTTTAAATGTCATTCAGGATCAGGTACCTTGACAGTACGAGGAGACAAACACTTGGATGTACTCACCGAAGGCAGGTGTAGCCGCAGCGTAGCCTGCTTCTTCATGGGAAGTGGCTGGTGTTGGAAAGGATGTACTGTGAACTGAGAGACTCTTTGTTGGTTGCTGACAAAATAGATAATAATCCAGCCATGCTTCTTTTTTTCTTGTTTGAACATGGTGAGCTTGGCTTGCACGGTTTCAGTGGAGCCGGTCATTCTGCAGCACGTTGTTGAGATGAATGGAGAGGTTGATAATCACCCCAGGGACACGTCGCAACATGCCATTTTGGACAGGACAGCTAGGTTTAGTCCTGGATGGTAAGATGCTTTGAGCACAGGCTCATTTACTCTCAGCTTCATCTTCTGTCACCTGCAAGGGTTCTGAACTCTAGGCCATATTCATCAGCTCCATAATTACTGTATCACTGAATCTAAGTCTTAGGATATCTTAAAAAGGCCCTACATTGTATAGTTGCCCCGACACCCTGAGGTGTTTTATTTAAATAGATAATAAGTGAACATTCAAGTGGGCACTAAACCAATCTGTCCAAGATTGCTTGTTACAGGTAGGCTGTCTACATCCAAGCAAAACATACACCTTCGGAGCAAAACATTCATTGTAATAAATAGAAATACAAAGGGGGGGGCACAGTGGCTTAGTGGTTAGCACGTTCGCCACACAACTCCAGGGTTGGGGGTTCGATTCCCGCCTCCGCCTTGTGTGTGTGGAGTTTGCATGTTCTCCCCGTGCCTCGGGGGTTTCCCCCAGTCCAAAGACATGCATGGTAGGTTGATTGGCATCTCTGGAAAATTGTCCGTAGTGTGTGAGTGTGTGTGAGTGAATGAGAGTGTGTGTGCCCTGTGATGGGTTGGCACTCCGTCCAGGGTGTATCCTGCCTCGATGCCCGATGACGCCTGAGATAGGCACAGGCTCCCCGTGACCCGAGAAGTTCGGCTAAGCCTTAGAAAATGAATGAATGAATGAATGAATGAATGAATGAAATAAAAGGTATGACACATTTGCAATAATACTGTACACTCTCCGTCTGAACAAGGCTACATTATCAACCTGGATTCTGTGAAAGTATGAAATTTAGTATTCAGTACAGCACTGAATATTTTTTTTATTCTCAGATGTATTACATTACTACAGTATATAAGACAAACCAGAAGTAACACTTCAGTACCACTTGGCCTACAACTCACCTTTAGATTAATTTATATTATCTTTTTCATATACTGAGAGCTGCCTTTCTATGATACTCTATGTATATACTCTACATATCTCTGACACACACTGCAGCATCTCCTCGATCACTGCTATAATTAATCTTAACATGGTTGACTTTTTGTCAGTCACTTGCCAAGATCATATTAACAGAACAAAGGCTATGAATCTTTTCTGCAGGCAGTGCAGTGTGTCCTAAGGGCAATTCACAACCGGCAGAAAGTTATCTCTATTTTTCTCTCACTCACCGACACCGAGTCTCAAGTGAATGACTACATGCTCATTTTCAGCAGGTCTGCAGTTTGGGTCATACAGTACAGTACGTAGCTCTGAGGTCAGACTCGTTACGGAAGGCTTCTGCGCTAATAATCTTGGATGGAAGTTAGCCTTAACGCTGAACTTACACCAGCTTCCTCTAGTTTTTAATTATTAGAACAGAATTTTGATTTACAGATCAGTATGTTATAGCTTGTACAGTAACTGTACGGTTAAAGACAACGGCTCAATGTTCTGCTTGTTGCCACTAGCACTTGAATGCATAACATAATCAATACAACAATGATCACTTCAGCATTTCTGTTGTTGTTCTGGGTTTATGCACAAAATAATGGATTTTTGCCAAAGGGTCAGTTGCCTTCTTTACCTTCTGCCGTGTCCAAAATCCAGTCAATTTTATTCATATACAAAACTCATATGTATAGAGTAAAAGAACTACCAGCAAGACAGCACCTACCTACCTACTATACAGTATATGATAGATAGAGTTATGGCTGTGCATGTCCACATCTCATAATACTAACAACCCTGCATGTCCTCCTACACACGCACATGTACTCTTCAAAATCCCACTAATACTGACAATGGGCTCCTCATCCTCTGTTCCTCAGAAAGATTTAAGATTTAGTTTCTGGGAAATAAATTTCTCCTGTTCATCAAATGACAAATGTTTCTGACTGTTATAAGACTTTTCTGATCTCAAATTAATGCATTTTTAAGCTATTTAAAAATCCAGTTGTTTCCTCCCTCCTGGGTACCATCTTTAAAGATATCGTGCTTCAAGCTTGAGATTTGGAGGCTTTTTTTTTTTTTTTTGCAGCCTGCTGCTTTACCATCCAAATAAACTGTATGCAATAACTGTCTTCCATCACAGAGGCAAGGATCAGACTAGTTGGATAGGTCTCTGGGGGCAGATTTAGCTTCTCTGGGAGCACTATGTTACCCAAGGCTCAGCTTTTTAAACTGCAAGCGCATTTTAGAGCAGAATGCTAATTGCTTTAGTGATTGCCTATTGCGGTAGACTAACAAATACACAGCTTGTGTCCTCACACAGCCCCTCAGGGGGGAAGTGTCTAGAGCAAAGTTCAGCATCCCAGGAACCGCAGACAAAACAAGTTTGGAGTGTGTAGGCTTTAGTGTTAAACATGCATTATGTATATGTGAGAAAGTAAGGAAAAAAGCTAACGGAGGTCACGAGAGATGATCTGTGGAAGCAAATGAAGTTTCAGTGCCAATAAAATACTATGACATATTTGCAAAACAACATAAATATATATTTAAAGAAACAGTGCAGATTGTTTGCTCACCCTGCTACGACTTCTGAGTGTAAAAGATCGGCTAAGGAGTCAGCAGGGCCGGCCCAAGGGGTTTTGGGGCCCCAGGCGTGGACATGAAAATGGGCCCCACCGGTGTAAATATTGTCATAGCACCGCAATTTGACAAGTGAAAATACAGAATAATTACTATAGAGTGTTATTGTGTTCTGTATACTGTTTTTGAACCTTACTATAGTTACTTACAATTTTTTTTAGTATCTAAGAATTTTACCACAGTATGCTATAGTAAATGATATTGTACAATAGTCTTTTTTTCATGTGGGTTCATTTTTAGGGTGATGGACATTTTTTATGTATTTAAATTAGCATACACATTAAACAATGTAAAGTAGAACATACCTGTACTTTGAGCTCGCTTTTCTTCCTCTGCTTTTCTTTTTTTTCTCTCTTCATCTCCTGAAAGATACCGTTTTGATGCCATAGTTTGCCTACCATGGCAACCTTGCTAAAATAAGTCTTATTTTTTATCTGAAAGATGTAACGTGATCATTACGTTGTTATATGATACTACATTACCCATAATCCTAAACGTTTTATTTCCAAGCATGCGCAAAGAGACGTATTTTGATACCTCCGCAATCGCGTCATTAACATTATGCAAATTTGCTCACTCTGCTCTTATTTTGTAATGTTTTCTGTCTTTATTATGTTGGCTTTGTAGAAGCCAACATTCTGTTTTCCGTTATAAGCTTATTATTATTATTATTATTATTATTATTATTATTATTATTATTATTATTATTATTATTATTATTATTAGCCAAAAATTTATCAAGAGTAACTCCTCCTAGGGCGTTCGAGCCACATGCACCAAATTCGGATATGTCGTAGACCCTGGTCTGAAGTTTGTTGCTCCTATTTTTCTAAGCGATCGGAATTCCAGCATTCCAGGTACGGAAGCTTAAATTTGAGGTTTATAACTCGGCAAGTTTTGGAGCGATTTACACCGAACTCGGACAGGTTCTTTAGGACCTTACTCCAGACAAAGTTTTTATTCCGGAGTTCCGACGGAATTTTCGGTTTTCCCGTAGTCGACGATCGAACATCCCATAGACTTGAATAGGGAATTCCGAAAAGTCCTCTAAGCTCTCACACACACAATACATCCAACATTAAGAATTGCATGTACTGTTCTATGCAGTATAATAAGTAGAATCCCATAATGACTGCAGTATTGACATGAAATGTCCAAACCCTCAGTAGCCACTTTTTGCCAAAAGTATTGGCACCCCACCGGGTATTCTGGTGACGTCACGTGTAACCCGCCCCCCAAACAAGCGAAATCAGAAATTTGCACAACATGGACATGTGACATATGAAAACACTCAGCACAATGAGGGGAACTGCCCCACAGGTATTCTGGTCACGTCATGTGGGGCAGTTCATGTGGGGTCACATCATGTGGGGCAGTCACGTGACGTTACGTGAAAATTAAAAATTTGCACAACATGGACATTTACATTTACGGCATTTAGCAGACACCCTTATCCAGAGTGACTTACAACTGGGCAACTGAGGGTTAAGGGCCTTGCTCAGGGGCCCAGAAGTGGCAGCTTGGTGGACCTGGGGTTTGAACCCATGACCTTCCGATCAGTAGCCCAACACCTTAACCACTGAGCTACCACATCCCCACATGTGACATATCAAAACAGTCAGCACAATGAGGGGAATTGCCTCACGGGTATTCGGATCACGTCACATGCTCATGTCCGCTCGCCTCCAAAAGTATTGGCACCCTAGCGGTCCAGTAGCTTTCACAATTTTTCTGTCCACTTGCCTCCAAAAGTAACACTGACCTTTATGTCCACTAGCCTCCAAAAAGCACTGGCTTTTGCGGATACTTCTACCGTCAAAGCCAACATCAAAGTTACAAATCTAGTTTATACTGATGTTTCGTATTTATTGTCATTTTACTGTCGATGTTGTGTGGAGAGTTTATAGAGTTTATACTGTTGTTAAATCCCTGTGGGGTTTTTAATTTACTGTTTTTGTGATCCCTGTGTTAATCAGTAGGGTCCTTACACACGCAGTGCGTATTACTTGCTGATCGTACCTTTGAGGATTGTGAAATTTCAAAATTATTTTTAGATTTATGGGCCCTCGTCTTTTCGTCGGGCCCCAGGCAATCGCCTGTATTGCCTGTTGGACGGGCTGGCCCTGGGAGTCAGTGTGCAGTAAGTCTAAAACCTTCATAAATAAAAATGTCAACTCAGCTTGATGTGATCAGGTTTCACACCATAGCAATCAGCTCGTAATCAGCTGTCAAAATTTCTCCTGCACCATAAAATTATCCTTATAGCAGACAAGAGACAAAATCTTAGACCATTAAAATGACCTAACAAGTGATGACACACAAGGCTCCGGTTAGTCCAGTGCTGCAAGTATATATATATATATATAGAGAGAGAGAGAGAGAGAGAGAGAGAGAGAGAGAGAGAGAGAGAGAGAGAGAGAGAGAGAGAGAGAGAGAGAGAGAGAGAGAGTCTTTTAATAGAGTTGAATTGGAATTGACTCTTTTGCTCCATGTGATTTCCCACTTTTCATGGTTGCACTTTCTGGTACAGGCCAATGGGAAACATATTTCATTCCAAACAAAACCTGTAGTTTTCAGAGCTATCGAAAGAATAAAATGGGAAGGTTTTGAGGGCAACGAGAACGTGACAGACTGCAACATGTGCTGACGGAGATACCATGAAATTCACACTGTCATATGTCTGTTGTACTAAACTAGAATTTTACTTGTGGTAAAAAGATGGCAATCACACACATGATAAGGAATAATGCAACTTGGCTGGAAATCAATTCCGGCTTGTTAGTAGTGTACGATCTCAACTGACTGTCTGCTCTGTTTATTCTCAAAATGTGCAGAGAGAAAAAAAATCCCATCAGCAACAATGCAATAATCATAAATCAGATATTTTTTTTCAATTGACTATGAAACAGATGGAAGAAGTGAAAGCACTATCCTAATTACTTTTAAAAGCAAAAATTCATTATTTCATTTTGATTACTGCAATGAAAAGGAAAGCATCTCTCTCTCCCTCTCTCTTTCTCTCTCTCTCTCTTTCTCTCTCCATCTCTCTCTCCCTCTTACTCTCCCTCTGCATTTCTCTCTCTCTCTTTCTCTCTCCATCTCTCTCTCTCTCTCTCCATCTCTCTCTCTCTCTCTCTCTCTCTCCATCTCTCTCTCTCTCTCTCTCCATCTCTCTCTCTCTCTCTCTCTCTCTCTCTCTCTCTCTCTCTCTCTCTCTCTCTCTCTCTCTCCATTTCTCTCACTCTCTCTCCATCTCTCTCTCTCCCTCTTTCTCTCCCTCTCGCCATCTCTCTCTCTCTCTCTCTCTCTCTCTCTCTCTCTCTCTCTCTCTCTCTCTCTCTCTCTCCCCATCTCTCTCTCCCTCTCTCTCTTTCCATCTCCATCTCTGTCTCTCTCTCTCCCCCCATCTCTCTCTCCCTCTCCCTCGCTCTCTCCTTCCATCTCTCTCTCTCTCTCTCTCTCTCTCTCTCTCTCTCTCTCTCTCTCTCTCTCTCTCTCTCTCTCTCTAAATGAGCTCTAAACTATACAATGTTCACACTCTGGGGACTGATTAGGTGAATGAACCATATTTATTCCTGCAGTTTGATGTGTGCACCCATCTCATACTCCCTAAAATAGCAAACACAAAGAGCGAGTCAGCAAGCATTATCATTAACAGCATTAGCATTAACAGTCGCAGTATATTAGCAATAGTGCTGCTCATCATTAAATGTATGTGACAGTCATTCTGTCCTTACGTTTGCCCAACTTTCTTGCTTCCAACACATCAACATCAAGAGCTAACTGTTCACTTGCCATCTAACAAGTCTAATGCAATTAAACTCAAGCCCCAGTATGATCACATACGTTCAACAATAGTTTCATTGTGTTACCTTATTGATTTATTGTTTACTTTACCAGCCATTGTGAACAAGCTTGCAAATCTAAACCGTGCCTCAAACTGAACCACCGATCAAGTAAGTGAAGTTTATGAGCTGCGACTTGCTTCTTACTGTCCAGCACATGCATTATTTACTGCCGTGTATTCTTTCTGTACAAAAACATCCTTGGTCTGTTACCACAACTCATCCAAAATGTCTCCCAAAATGTCTTTGTTAGTCCCAGTAAAGGACTGATTTAATAAGAACCAGGCTGACGTTTTTATTAAAAGTCATTATATACAGTATCACATGCATGCAACATGAAAGTGTCCTCATGTGTCCTTCATGATCACAATCACATATAAAGAATGAGAATGATTGTGTGTGGAATTGAATTAAATTGTGGAATCCTTACGCAGATAATACATGCAAACTACTGAAAAGAAAGTAGGGACAAAAGGAATGAAGTACTAGTTTCAGCTTAGTTCTTTCTGCTACTACATTCAATATTGCAGTATTTATATAGACTTATAAATCTCACTCAGCACTTGACACAGTGGTGCCTTTTACTATTGGGTAGCATCTTGAACACCTCTCTCCCTGTACACTGCTATTACTTATTCAGAGTGTTTGGTGGGAGCCTCGGTGTCTGTGGCAGTGCTTGCAGGGCCAGACCTATCGAACTGCGCCGTAATTGATGTAATACATCAATGCACTTGAGCTCAGCTGCTTTAATTAGGCAATCCTGGTCATTTCATCAATGTCTTCTCCCTCCATCTTCTTTCTTCCTCCTGTCCCCACCTCTAGGATAATACTCAGTGCTTTGTGCTGAATGCAAAACACTCAGCAGATTTCAGAAATGGCCCACCCTCATAGTCAAAGGCTGCATAGTCTAACGAATACAGGAATAAAGGTCTTATGACCAGCATAAATTGTATTTTATTATAGATCTCACAATAGGCACTATCAAAAAAGCATCTTCACGGTTTTCTGTATATTTATTTGTGTGTGTGTGTGTGTGTGTGTGTGTGTGTGTGTGTGTCTGTGTGTGTGTGTGTGTGTGTGTGTGTGTATTTTGAAATAAGCTATCATGACAGTTATGAATTATGTTTAAATGTGTATGTATTTATCCCCAACGAACAAGTCTGAGGTGACTCAGGTGACTGTGGGGAGGAAAAACTCCCTTAGATGGTAAAGGAAGGAACCTTGAGAGGAACCAGACTCAAAGGGGAACCTCATCCTCATCTGGGTGACACCACGGGTGTGATTATAAATGTTTATGTTATTATGAATAATGTCCTTTTTACAGTCAGATACAGTCAGTAGCCAGGAGCTTCTGAGCAAAGATAAGGGTTAGATATGAGTGTATAAGTGACCCAGTGTGTGTGTGTGTGTGTGTGTGTGTGTGTGTGTGTGTGTGTGTGTGTGTGTGTGCATGTGTGTGTGTGTGTGCTTGCGTGCCTGCTCAGGTGTGTGTATGTGTGTTGTGGTGTGGTGTGTTGTGTATGTGTGTGTATGTGAGTGTGTGTGTGTGTGTGTGGTGTGTTGTGTGTGGTGTGTTGTGTGTGTGTATGTGAGTGTGTGTGTGGTGTGTTGTGTGTGTATGTGTGTGTGTGTGTGTGTGTCTGTGTGTGTGCGTGTGTGCGTGCCTGCGTAGGTGTGTGTGTTGTGTGTGTGTTGTGTATGTGAGTGTGTGTGTGTGTGTGTGTGTGTGTGCGTGCGTGTCTGTGTGTGTGTGCGTGCCTGCGTAGGTGTGTGTGTGTGTGTGTGTGTGTGTGTGTTGTGGTGTGTTGTGTATGTGTGTGTATGTGAGTGTGTGTGTGTGTGTGTGTGTGTGTGTGTGTGTGTGTGTGTGTGTGTGTGGTGTGTTGTGTGTGTGTGCGTGCCTGCGTAGGTGTGTGTGTGTGTGTTGTGGTGTGTTGTGTATGTGAGTGTGTGTGTGTGTGTGTGTGGTGTGTTGTGTGTGTGTATGTGTGTGTGTGTGTATTGTGTATGTGTGTGTGTGTTGTGTGTGTATGTGAATGTGTGTGTGTGTGTGTGTGTGTGTGTGCGTGTGTATGTGCACTTGTGTGTTTGTGTGTGTGTGTGTGTGTGTTTGTGTGTGTGTGCTCATTTGTGCGTGTGTGTGCATGCGCATTTGTGCGTGTGTGTGTGCGTGTTTGTGCATGTGTGTGTGTGCGCGTTTGTGTGTGTGTGTGTGTGTGTGTGCGTGTGTGTTTGTGCATGTGTGTGTGTGTGCGCGTTTGTGGGTGTGTGTGTTTGTGTGTGTGTGCGTGTGTGTGTATGTGTGTGTATGTGCGTGCGTGTGTGTGTGTGTGTGTGTGTGTGTGTGTGTGTGTGTGTGTGTGTGTGTGTGAATATGCTTACAGAGCCTTTAGATTGTGAGACTTGATTGGAAGCCCAATATGAACATAATGTACTGTAAAAGTAATTGCCCTTTGCAATTTTTATTTAATTATTTTATTTCTTTTTCAATAGCATGTTACTTTTTTCTCCTTATTATTCCATTCTGCCTTCATACCACACTTTATGTTTCATTTTATTTCACTCAGATGACTAATGAACGTATGTGTTTATGTGTGACCTTCAGCTGTATAGGAAACCAAACTGGGGAAAAAAAGCCCACTGTGACCTTGAAACATTCCTGTCTATAAGAAAAGCACTGAATGAGCCTTAAAAAAAAGAGCCTTTAGATATCAGTAGTGCTGGGCACATTTTATCAACCCATTTATTTTACCACCAAAAAAAATTCAGCTAAAAAAAATTAAAAACTCTACAAATTTTGTTAAGTTGCTCAACAATAACTAATAATAATTCATATTTCCTACATAACATCAAGCATTTTTTATTCATTATTTTAATCTTTTTGTCCACTGGTTGCCGGATGTTGTGGCGCTTCAGAAGTCAGAGCAGTTTCCCCAGGCCTTAATCCACCATGTGCGACGCATGTCTGCCTGCATGCTGAGGACTACACGCTTGGTGCCAGTCGCCCTCGGCGATTATGGGAGTGTGTATGATCATTTTGATTAGACTCGGGGCTTCTCAGTACGTCTGAGCTCACTTTGAGCTGTACAGGCCTTCAGTGAGACTATGTGCAGCTTCAACACTGAAATCTGAAATTAAGTCTCACCAAAGTATTTGTCTTTTTGCTGTTGGTGGTTTTTTTTTTTTTGGCTTAGTGGTTAGCACGTTCACCTCACACCTCCAGGGTTGGGGGTTCGATTCCCACCTCCACCTTGTGTGTGTGGAGTTTGCATGTTCTCCCCGTGCCTCGGGGGTTTCCTCCGGGTACTCCGGTTTCCTCCCCCGGTCCAAAGACATGCATGGTAGGTTGATTGGCATCTCTGGAAAACTGTCCGTAGTGTGTGTGTGTGAGAGAATGAGAGTGTGTGTGTGTGCCCTGTGATGGGTTGGCACTCCGTCCAGGGTGTATCCTACCTCGATGCCCGATGACGCCTGAGATAGGCACAGGCTCCCCGTGACCCGAGAAGTTCGGATAAGCGGTAGAAAATGAATGAATGAATGAAATTTCCCCATGTTGAAGTATGCCAGTAAAGCAGTAGGGTTAGTATGGGTTTATTAGGGTTTGTATGAACCACATACAAAGCAATAATCCATTATGAACTACAGTAGTGTCATTCACAGATGATCAGAGCTCATAAAGATGCAAAGTCAGTTCTATCACATTAAATATGCGAATATGATGCTAGGACGTACCGTAATGGATAATCAGCTTTAATTATATACTACTATAATTCTATCATCTGTCCTTATGAGCTCTGAATCCATTACAATTAATCTTAACAAGGGCAGAAATGAATAAGGACAGATTTCATCCACCTTTTGTACTCTTAAACACCCCTAAAGCAAAATGCTGTATATTTATAGCAGGTTTTATGTCACGTGGACAGAGAGACACGTGACACAGGAGAGTGTTTTAATAACCCCAAACATTTAAATCCAAAGACAAAGAGTAGTCAAACAATAGGCTGTGATCAATGAGGTGCAAACAGAATGACTTGGGCTGTGCTAAGACAGGTCAAAAACAGACTATGGTCCATTGATGGGAGAACAGAGCGACTAGGACTAGAGAAAAATACAAAAGGTCAAAATTCACGTTAGCACATGAACAAGAATGTTCACATAGCATCACATATAAAACAAAATTGAACATATAAGTTCAGACTGAACACGAAACACAAAGCAGTGACAACACCGTGACGGAGACCCGACGTGAACCAAAACAAAACGGAGTCGTTTGTGACAGAAGACACACACTAGATTACACCAAGGCTTTCTCACCTTCTGGTAAAATTAAACAGTATGCATGGATTTAGAATTCTGTACTAAAACTATACTGTACTACTAACTACACTATAATAACTGTCAGTGTTCAGATTTATACTGTATATATATATATATATATATATATATATATATATATATATATATATATATATATATATATATATAATTGTACATAAGCTGCACAAAAGAAATAATCATTCTTCTTCCTGTGTGTGTGTTTATGTACTTGTTTCCCCCCCCCCCACATATCCACATTAAGAAAGGATGAATAAAGGAACACAGAGAATATATTTGTACCGTTATTATTGTGAATGCGTGTAAAGTATTCACAAGAAAACAAACCGGATACGATCCTCTGTACGATTATTTATAACTAGCTTCATGTTTTCATGTTGTTTTCTAGATGTCTTTTTCATACGTCAGAGTAAGCGGTTGGATTTTTTAGTAAGATTCCTACAGAATTATTACTGTAACCAGCATCAGGATCGAGGTCACAGCAAATGTCTGAAAAATTTATTCTTTAAGAGCACGATCAATAATCGCCGTGAGGTGAACAAATGCTAGAGGCTACAAGGCGTTTCTGCTAAACCTCATGCAAGACATCTGACACAGTGAATTATATATAAGTTCAAATGAATTTTAGCTTGGAATGCAACAGCGATTCACAGAAAACTGAAGTAGTTTCATTCATTTCAGAGCTTTAATCCCGACGACGTGTCGTCGGCAGATGGACTAAGATTCAGCTTGTAAAAGTAAAAGCCACCTTTAAACATAAATACAAACATATGGTGTAGTCGGATGATTTGTGTTGTTCTGCATCGGTTTCCAACAGCGATCGATCGTAAGCAGCCAGTTAAATCAACAGCTGTCACCTTCATAATATATGTATAATGAAGGGATTAAGATTTAACTTAAATAATGATAAAAAAATATATAAACTTTTAGCAATAATTGATGTGAAACATTTCACCATTGTTCATACGGACATTTGTAAGCGTATTGAGAGCGTTATGTAAATAATAATGAAACTTTACACTTACTGTGGACTTTCATTCTGTTCCTAAACCTTCCCATTTTTACATGCAGTCAGATGGGATGAGACGAACAACCTCTCTGCTAGACTGGAGTCTTCATCTCTGATCTGAATAACTGTTATAACTGTTATAAAAGTTATAAGGTACAGAAGTCTAATGCCACAGTTAATAAAATGTTTTATTCTTATATACAGAACAAATTTCCAAATAAAGGGGGACACGGTGGCTTAATGGTTAGCACGTTCGCCTCACACCTCCAGGGTTGGGGGTTTGATTCCCACCTCCGCCTTGTGTGTGTGGAGTTTGCATGTTCTCCCCGTGCCTCGGGGGTTTCCTCCGGGTACTCCGGTTTCCTCCCCCGGTCCAAAGACATGCATGGTAGGTTGTTTGGCATCTCTGGAAAACTGTCCGTAGTGTGTGAGTGAATGAGTGAAGGAGAGTGTGTGTGCCCTGTGATGGGTTGGCACCCCGTCCAGGGTGTAGCCTGCCTCGATGCCCGATGACGCCTGAGATAGGCACAGGCTCCCCGTGACCCGAGAAGTTCGGATAAGCGGTAGGAAATGAATGAATGAATAAATGACATAATTTTCTGACAAAAGCCATTTAATGTTCAGTGACAGAGATGATACTGAAGAAATAAACTGCTGAATCTGAATTAGCTGTTAGAAATCAGGATAAACGGTGACTGAGAACTTGCTTGTTCACACACACACACACACACACACACACACACACACACACACACACACACACACACACACACACACACACACACACACCTGGTCCAGACCCTGTTCCTTGTTACCTGTATTTTTTAGGTAACTCGACTCGTGCTTGTGTTCTGACCCTGAAGTTGCTTATCGATTTGGATTTGTTTGTCTGTGTTAGTAAAGTCGTCTCACATGCACGTGTTTGTTTCAGCATTTTTACCCTGGCTCTATTATTAATATGAGTTAATAATCAGTCAGTTTTGTACGACGCATCCCTGATCAGCGACTACAGCCTGAGTCTTTTCATGCTCTCCCTCTGTCTCACTGCTTACATGCAATTCCTTCTGGGTGCTAATGCATTTGTAAATGAGTGTCTGTGTGTGTGTGTGTGTGTGTGTGTGTGTGTGTGTGTGTGTGTGTGTGTGTGTGTGTGTGTGTGTGTGTGTGTGTGTGTGTGTGTGTGAGATGCCCTATCCTGCCATCCAGGTTGTCTTCTAATCTTGCACTCACTGCTCCATGGCTCTGACCAGGATGAAGCAGATGTACTCCTGTTAACTTAAACATAACAAAGGAGAAGTAAAAAGATCGTTAGCTTTTATAATCTGCAATTAAACAAACTTTTTGGATCAGATGTTTATCTTTAATAAACTAATAAAGAACCAGACTGAAGATCAGTTACAATCAGACAAATATGAATTTAAATTATTTGACCAATTTGTCTGGTTTCCATGTAAGTAAGTAGGAGTTAAGAGTGTTAAATGATTATTTAGATGGTAATGGATGTGTTAAATCTCCTTTCTCTCTCTGTGTGTGTGTGTGTGTGTGTGTGTGTGTGTGTGTGTGTGTGTGTGTGTGTGTGTGTGTGTGTGTGTGTTTATGAGAATGTTACATCTGTCGCCTAAGTACACAAAGCTTAACATGACAGAATTAGTTCCTACGGATTACCACAGGGATTAAACCCGCTGTTCAATTGAACGGTTCAAAAAGATGACGCTTGATTAGTTTTGATGAAATTGGAATAAACTGCGATAAATAACACGATCTAGATGATAATGTCACGCTTTTCTTAAAAAAACGGAGCATCAACAAGCAGATGTCTTAAGCTCTTCTTCTGCAATGTAGCAGCCAAGAAAACGCCTACTGACAACATCTGTGAGAATATTGTATCGTGATCTTAGTAGGAGAAAGGAAGCGATTTGTGAGAGAATCTTAAATGAACACTTTGGTCTTTCTGCCCAGAAGCTGTGCTTTACTACAAACACAAGTGAGGATTTGTGGGAAACTGAATGGGGGCAAAGACACTTGTGCGATTGTGACTGTTTAGACCCGGGTTATTGGGGTAGTATGATGGGGTTTGGTGGTGGTGGTGGAGGGGAAGCGGTGGGGTGCAAGATAAATCACATCCGGCATGAAAATATTTTAATATTAACAAAAAGTAATAACCTACTTAATTTGCATACAAATTAAAGAGGTAATTGATTGCCAGGTTCTGTTTTCAAGCACACGCTAACACACGTGTAAGCATGCTCGCTCTGTGTGTGTGTGTGTGTGTGTGTGTGTGTGTGTGTGTGTGTGTGTGTGTGTGTGTGTGTGTGTGTGTGTGTCTTTAAGCATTAAAGATTAAGAGCACTTCTTATTATAGTCCTTGTTAGGCTTAATCAATATTCTGTGACCAATCGAAACATTAGCTGAGGCGTCACATGTAGCTGTGGTGGCAGTATGGATTAATTGCCATAACAAAGAAAGTAAAAAAAGAAGAAATTAAAATGTCATTAACTGAAATATGGAACACTTTACTGGTTAAAATCCTGAAAAAAGCTCTAAAGAGATACAGATTAGATTTCGCCAATGTTTGCAGTCCCACAAATTCCAATAAGAGGAAAACCTGGCTGTATTTTCAGCTTCGGCTTCAATCATGGGGTTCCCAGGTTGAGACGGGTGTTTCCCTTTCTCTTGCCCTCTCCCCTGACTCCAATCGCTCCGTTTCGCGTTCAGGAGCTTGTGCTGCGATTTCTCCCGACCCGGAAGAGAGAATGCTGCTTTCTGCGTCCGGCTCACAGGAGCTCGATGTCGAAGGGGAGGGGCTTTCTACCTCAGAACGGCTGACGCAATCAGTGGTGTTCGAGGAGCTCCTCGAGGTAATAACTCGGACTGTCGAGAAGTTTAGATTGGCCTGAAGAGGTAGTTGGTGTCATCCGTTCTAAGCTGGACGACCGCTTTCCAACTTCAGGCCATCAGTAGGCTGCATGCAGGCGTCTGCCTTTTCTTCCAGACCTCCATACTGAGGTATCAAGGTCTTGGAAAAAATCCTTTTTCGGCACGTATATTTTCTCCGGCCATGTCAGATTATTCAGCCATTATGAGGCTTGAGGACCAAGGTTATGGAGCAATGCCTAGGATTGAAGAGCCGCTGGCCAGTTATCTCTCCCTGCATCGCCCGCATGGAGGAAACCTGCCATTCCATCCAAGCCATGTAGGACCACTTCGGCCGTTGTGGGTAAGGCCTATGAGGCAGCGGGTCAAGCGGGTGCGGTGCTGCACACCATGGCGGTCTTGCAGGCCTACCAGGCTGACCTGCTGGCAGAGCTGGATGGCGGTGAAGGGCTGGGACCTTAGGCGATGTCCAAGCTCTGCCGCGCCATCATCTAGCCACCCCCCTTCCTTCTAGCTCACTCAGGGCAGTGAAAAGAGTTAGTGTGGTGGCCCGTGCCCCCCGTCTTAACCTGTTACATGTCGCTCCCCCATTTTCATGATTTTCGCCTAGATGACATACCCACATAAAAAGAGGTACAGCTCCCATATACTTTGACACACAGAGGTGAGCTTGGTCTCATTGGAAGTGTCAGCTTGATTCTAAGCCTTACTGACAAAGAGTTATAGAGGCTAGAATGGAGGATTTTTATTTCCGTCTGAGTTGTTTACCTGATAAACTGATTACATACATTGCTGTATTTAATGATGGTTGATAAACAACAACTGAGGGTCATAGCCACATGTCTTGGCTTTCCCAAAAAAAAAAAAAATGAAGTCAAAAGACTCAAAAATGGATTTTATATGAATATTTTTCTACGGACATGTCCGTCCGTTCAGGTTTTTCTTGTTTATTTTTTTTACTGTATAACTTTGTATAAAAGGACTGCATGCTTAGTTCAAAAGTCCTATAACAAAGAGAACCCCTCTGCCTAGAATTCTGTTTTGAAAATATGCCTGTAAACTGACACCCTGAGGTGTGAGAGTGTGAAACGTTCGAGAATTGGGCAATAAAGTTGAAAAGAATTAATATGCGCATTCTCATTGCACAGCCCGCCCTCACCAGATGTATCATGTTGCATCTCGTTGGAATCGTCTCCTTATTGGCTAAAGAGCTATGATGCTCGCGAAACATCAAATCGCTACTGGACGGAGCAAATGTCGGTCAAAGTTAGGGTCACCCACATAGCATGGAGAGACCTCATTGGCTTCTTAGCTGCCTATCTCGGCAGCACAGACACTGGTTGGCTCATGCGAGGGCTTGTTTGATTTGTCAGATCCTCGACTACAAATCTGATGCGTTTTGAAAGTTTGGTATGCGTCCAATGAGACATAGGAGTCGAACAAAGGGCGGAAGTGAATCGGTGTGTTCAGTTTCCGGTCAAACACATAATTCTTGTGAAGCGAGCAAAGCGTTTTGGATTAAAAGGATTACATATTCAAGTTTCTTGGACTCTTGGCGATTTTTACAAGCATTTGTTTTGGAAAATACATTAACATTAATGACAATGTGAAGAAAGGGAAATTTAAAGACCAGCGTTAAAGGTGAGTAAACAGATCGAACTAGCGCCACCTAGTTCAATTTTCTATCAAATAGTTAAATTACTATAAATCATATTATGCTTTGTGTGTGCGCTTAATAAAATCCTGAGAGTCTAAGCTTTCAAACAGTATATAATTTAACCATGTATTTGGAGGATTTAATGCTTAAAAGTTACAATGAAGTTACAATGAAGTTGATGCAGTCTCGCCTCCTAGCGGTGGTGTCTCGTTAATGAGACGTCAACCTGTAACAGGTCGACGGGCTCGCCGGCGCGTTTTTGACAAACAAGATCAACGCCTCCAAACAATGCTATAAGAAGCAAAAAATTTTATTTCATTCATTCACTTATCGACACGCTGGGAAGATGAAACGCTTTACAGCTGAGGAAGCTCTACAGATGCTCCTGGACAGCGAGGAAGAGTTCACCGTTTCCTCAGACGAAGAGTGTGGATGAAAGAATGGTGGCATGCAAAGCAAACACAGGAATGACACAGTACATGAAAGCTAAACCAGTGGGGCTTCAAGTACACCGGGAAAAATAACTTTCCCACAGGCCATGGACTTTCATATGATGCTGTGACGTCTCTATTGGACTGTAAAACTTTAGGCTCTGGGTACCATGTGTACATGGACAATTTTTACACAAGCCCAAAGATCCTGACAGACTTGTTTGCCATGCAGTTCAGTGCTTGTGGAACTTACAGAGACTTTAGGAGGGAATGCCCACGGGATGCAGCAAATTCACTCTCCAAGTAATCTTCCAGGGGCTCAATCAGATGGATTAGGAATGGACCTCTACTGTTTGTGAAGTGGATGGACACACGAGAAGTATCTGTCTGTTCAACAGTACGCCCTGCTTATACAGGAGAGACAGTGCAGAGGAGGGTAAAATCAAAAGACACATGGAGCACAAAGACATTTCCATGTCCTGCACCTGTGACTGCCTACAATCAACACATGGGGGGTGTTGACCTTTCTGATCAGCTGGTACAGTACTACACTGTAGAAAGGGGGTACAGGATCCAGTTTTCCTCCTGTCCTCCGTGTTTCCAGGGTGTGTTGACCACAATCGTGGGCGGGCACCAGGCGGTGTTCCTCCGAGAGGAACTCCTCTCGCTTCTGGAGAAAGGGGCCATAGAGCATGTTCCCCTCCCAGAGCGGGACTCTGGCTTTTACAGCCGATATTTTGTTGTTCCCAAGAAGGGCGGGGGGCTGCATCCGATTCTGGACCTGCGGGCTCTGAAATGTACTCTAAAGACTTACAAGTTCAAGATGCTCACGCTCAAGATGATGGTGTCCCAGATCAGATCCGAGGACTGGTTTGTCATGATTGACCTCAAAGATGCTTATTTTCACATAAGCATCCCGCCAGAGCAGAGGAAGTTCCTCAGGTTCGCTTTCGGGGGCGAAACGTACCAGTATCGTGTCCTTCATTTTGGCCTAGCCCTTTCACCCCGTTGAAACACTTTCTCCCACACCTCAAGGGCTGCCATGTCCTAGTGCAGACAGACAGCCCTACTGTGGTGTCCTATATCAATCATCAGGGCGGTCTGCGTTCACGCCCCCTGTTCAGGTTGGCGCGGCAGATTCTGCTCTGGGCAGAGACCAGGTTCCTTTCGCTGAGAGCGGTTTTTATCCCAGGGCATGTAAATCGGGAGGCAGACTTCCTGTCAAGGCAGGTGCTGAGGCCCGGGAAGTGGCGTCTTCACGCCCACGTGTTGGAGTGAATCTGGCAGATTTTCGGCCAGGCGGAAGTGGATTTGTAGGAGTCCGCTGTGGTTCTCCCTCTCTCACCTTGCCCCGTTGGCCCTGGATGCCCTGGTATGGACGTGGACGAGGCTCCGTCTGTACGCCTTTCCCCCAGTAGCTCTGCTCCCGCAAGTTTATGAAGTGCATGGATGCTGCCCTGGCGTCTCCAGGGCATCCATGTACTGAACTACCTGGACGACTGGCTCATTCTGGCCCAGTCAGAGGCTATGGCAGCCAGTCATCGAGATGCTGTGCTTGCCCACATGAGGTCCTTAAGCCTCAGGCTGAACCTAGGAAAGTGTGTGCTTTCTCCTTCTCAGAGAACCACCTTTCTGGGGGTGGTTTGGGACTCCACCACGATGTGGGCACATCTGTCTCCCACTCTGGTGGCCTCCATCTTGTCAGGCGGTGAAAGCTATTTAGCTAGGCCACGGCCTCTCTGTCACTGAGGCCTCATGTCAGCAGCAGCCAACGTTATCCCTTTGGGTCTGCTTCACATGAGGCCTTTCCAGCTCTGGCTCAAGGGGGCAGGCTTTCATCCTCGCAGGCATCCCCTCAGGCTTATATGGGTTATGCGCCGTGGGGTTTCGTACCCTTCTTATGTGGAAAAGGCCCCGGTTTTTGGCCTTGGGTCCCATTCTAGGGGCGTGTCACCGTCGCAGGACTCTTTTGACGGACGCCTCGCTCTCGGGCTGGGGGGCAGCCTTAGATGGCCGCCCGACCCAGGGTCTATGGGAGGGTCCCTGTCTCTCGTGGCACATAAATTGCCTGGAAATGAGGGCTGTGTTTCTAGCGTTGAAACACTTTCTCCCACACCTCAAGGGCTGCCATGTCCTAGTGCAGACAGCCCCACGGTGGTGTCCTATATCGATCATCAGGGCGGTCTGCGTTCACGCCCCCTGTTCAGGTTGGCGTGGCAGATTCTGCTCTGGGCAGAGACCAGGTTCCTTTCGCTGAGAGCGGTTTTTATCCCAGGGCATGTAAATCGGGAGGCAGACTTCCTGTCGAGGCAGGTGCTGAGGCCCGGGAAGTGGCGTCTTCACCCCCACGTGTTGGAGTGAATCTGGCAGATTTTCGGCCAGGCGGAAGTGGATTTGTAGGAGTCCGCTGTGGTTCTCCCTCTCTCACCCTGCTCCGTTGGCCCTGGATGCCCTGGTATGAACGTGGCCGAGGCTCCGTCTGTACGCCTTTCCCCCAGTAGCTCTGCTCCCGCATGAGCCAGAGTGCGCTACGACCGGGTCAACCTTCTCCTTGCACTCCATGGGAGGTTCCCGTCAGGAGGGATCTCCTCTCTCAAATGCAGGGGGCAATTCTTCACCCCCGCCCTGAGATGTGGAAGCTTTGGGTCTGGCCCCTGAGGGGGACCAGCTCCTAGACTCAGGCCTCTCAACTGAGGTGACAGAGACTCTGCTGAATGCAGGGGCTCCCTCCACTAGGAAACTGTATGCTCTGAAGTGGAGGCTTTTTCACCTCTAGTGTGACGAGCACTCTCAGGATCCAGTTCACTACCCGGTTGGTACAGTGCTGGAGTTCCTGCAGTCTTGTTTTTCTTGGGGCCTGTCTACTCTGAAAGTGTATGTGGCCGCGGTTGCCGCGAACCACAAACCTGTCCTTGGGGCCTCCTTGGGTAGGCACCCTTTGGTCTCTCGCTTTCTGCGTGGTGTCAGGCGGCTGAGGCCTTCCTCTAGACTACGCTTTCCTTCCTGGGACCTCTCTGTGGTCCTGCAGGGGCTGCTGGAAGCCCCCTTTGAGCCCTTGGAGTCAGCCTCTGAGAAGTTTCTGACCCTGAAGTTGATTCTGCTTCTTGCCTTGGCCTCTCTCAGGAGAGTCTGGGATTTGCAGGCTTTGTCGATTGCCCCCGCCTGCCTAGAATTTTCCCCTGGCATGTCCAAGGCTATCCTGCACCCCAGGCCGGGATATGTCCCTAAGGTGCCCAGGATCGCGGGTTGTCCAATCATCCTGCAGGCCTACTGTCCCCGCCCCATGAGCCGGCCGAACAGGAGAGGCTGCACTTGCTTTGCCCGGTAAGGGCCCTGAGGACTTACGTCCTCTGCTCTAGCTCGTGGTGTAACTCCTCCGCCTTTTTTGTCTGTTTTGGGGGGCAGAATAGGGGTAATCCGGTTTTCAAAGAGCGCCTGACGCACTGAGTGGTGGAGACCATTACTCAGGCCTATGAGGTGCGCGGTCATGCCTTGGCCAGGGGTGTCCCCAATGTCGATATTTGTGCTGCGGCAGGATGGTCCTCTCTGCACACCTGCATCAGATTCTATGACCTGGACTTGGACCCCACTCCAGCGTCCCAGGTACTGCGGGGCCTATGATGTGCTGTTCCCAGTCTGCTTGTGCTCTCTCACAGCCCTGGCGCAGTCATCAACTGGTGCGTGGCGGTGTGGGTATTGGGGTTCCCATAGCATCAGCACTGACGCAGCATCTCGTTTCCTTCTCAGGGAACCGGGTTACATACGTAACCTAGTGTAGTTTTCTTTGCCAATGCTGACGTTCTGCTTCTGACATCTTCTTTCGATCATTCATTCTTTCATTCATTCATTCATTCTCTACCACTTATCTGAACTTCTCGGGTCACGGGGAGCCTGTGCCTATCTCAGGCGTCATCAGGCATCTAGGCAGGATACACCCTGGACGGAGTGCCAACCCATCACAAAGCACACACACACTCTCATTCACTCACACACTACGGACAATTTTCCAGAGATGCCAATCAACCTACCATAAATGTCTTTGGACCGGGGGAGGAAACCGGAGTACCCGGAGGAAACCCCTGAGGCACAGGGAGAACATGCAAACTCCACATACACAAGGCGAAGGCGGGAATTCAAACACCCAACCCTGGAGGAGTGAGGCGAACGTGCTAACCACTAAGCCACCATGCCCCCTTTATATATAAAATAAATAAATAAATAAAAATAAAACCACTAAAGCATTGCACTGGATACTGACACCATAATGACACGTCTGCAGTTATTCTGTTATGGTTTATTACATCATCTAAAACGTAACACTGGTGTTTCTTAACTGACGCGAAGGAAATTCTGTTTTTCAGTCGATAGCAAATGTAAAAGTAAAATGATTCCCCCAAGCTTTCATTTTTAAAAAAATGTCTTGCGAATGTCTTTAGAAAATAGCTCATATTGTGTGATTTATTTATTTATTTATTTTTTGCTTTTGTCAGCCTGCTCTCATCCATCTGGACCTCGTCCTGCACCTCGTCCGCTACAGAATCGTGTTGAGTGCATGAAATGTTCAACCTTGCACTCTTTGTTCGTCCATCTGAGTAAGCGCATGATTCCGGAACATGAAGTGCACTTCCTGTCACACAATACTCAAACTATTTATACTACAAAATGACGTAGAATTGTGCATAAGTATGCAATTTGAGATACGCCTATAATTTGCCAAGGTTAGAGTGAAATAACTTGAGTGTCCTGCCATTTTATCTCCTACACAACAATCAGCTTTGTTCCATGTTGAGCAGACTGGTCCACGGACAGAGCAGAAGTTTCCCATCAGGTTTGCACTCACAGTCTCACTCATCTATAAAGAAGGTCCGAGGAGGTTCAGGTCAGACGTTTATTATTCCCATGGACTGCAAATGATCTAGAATTTTATTATCGTGTTGATGCCCTGTGTGCTGCAGGTCTACGTTTTTTTTTTTATTCATTAATTATATTTGAAGTCAGTATAAGAAAATTCCACAGAATTCGTCTCATATTATTCAAGTTATAATTCAGGTCATGATCTGTGTGTGTGTGTGTGTGTGTGTGTGTGTGTGTGTGTGTGTAGTCTGACAGCATGGCAGTGTCTGGATGATGTTCCCTGTGACCCTTCTGGCCCCGCTGCCTGCTGTCACTTCCCAAAATCCCACAGGGCGTGCCATGTTATTGCAGCCCTCTCCTTATGGTGTCGCTCAGCAAGGACTAAGAGGCAGTGCCATGCAAATACACTCAAGATGCCAGTGGCATCTGGCCCCTGCTAACACTACAGCATCCTGACAAGAATTTGGACTACTTTCCACTGCAGCGTTTCAGCTTCTGGACAAGGTCTTCTGTCTGTTGATGATTGCTGTAAAAAAAAAAAAAGAAAAAGAAATAATCTCCATCCCTCCGCTGCTATTACTACATTATTTCTTTGCACAGACAGACAGATACAACACATACAGCAAATACTTTTTTAGGAAGTTAAAATGAAATCGAATCGGATGTTTGAAATATTAAATCTCTCAGCTGAATAAACGATATTGTCATTATTCTGATGACAAATGTTTTTATTCAGTCGCATTGGAGAAGTGAAACGTTTGCATATGTTGTATTAATACGACTAACTGCGATAGTTATGCTGAAATCGACCCGTCAGTCCGTGTATGTCACGTGACCTCATCTCATGTCCTAAATCTGAGTTTTTCAAATACAAATTAAAATTGTATTCACCCCATACACAATCGATCACGTTAGGACGTACACGGATATATTGAATAAAAATGAATAAAAATCGAATTAGCTGTATAGAATGTGGGGAAATTAATTAAATAGACACAGCACAATATAAAAAAAATCCAGCATATGAATACACCACAAAAACGGATTATATTAATATGAATTTTTGAATATATGCATAAAGTGGTTTGTAGAAAAAAAGTCTATAATCTAAAGCCTTGGTCGTGTTCCTACTTTGCATGTGTTACATCCTGTACCTGAATCAATTGGTAATCAGCAGATATCGTTATTACCTGTAATTTATTAATACAGACTTTCATGTACATTCTCTCTCACTCATCTTCTACCGCTTACCCGAACTTCTCGGGTCACGGGGAGCCTGTGCCTATCTCAGTTGTCATCGGGCATCGAGGCAGGATACACCCTGGATGGAGTGTCAACCAATCACAGGGCTCATGTACTTTCTGTAGTCCCCATTTTGCAAAAGCTGGTCTATAGCTTGATAGAGAAGCAGTTGTTAATTCCACTTTTCCCTGTTAGAGCACAGATAGAGTATCATTTCTATTAGATAAGAAATAGTGTGGGTTAAAAATCTTTAAGGTGGATTTTTATTAACTGACTACTTTATGTTTGCAAGAACCCTCTTTGGTTACAACCCTCATAAGGTTGGTGCTATTTTGTGTATTTGTCCTGAAGTGTTTTGTATTGTCTGTTTGCACTGTTTTGTCTTATGTACTAGATTGAACACGATGTATGTCATGTGTCTAGGACACCTTACTTTCAGTCCTTAGCTCTGTGTTGTTCTATGTAGCTCCATTGTCCTGGAGAGACGTTGTCTCATTTTACATAAGCAGATTACAATACACATATACAGTATGTACCATTCAATTGTCTACTTTTTTTAATAGATAGATAGATAGATAGATAGATAGATAGATAGATAGATAGATAGATAGATAGATAGATAGAAATAAAAAATAAATAAATAAATAAAAAATAGTAATAAAATAATAAAATAAAATAAATAAATAAATAAAATGTCAGTCATTTCTAAATGTTTAATGTAATGATTTTGTTAAACACCATCTATACTTCATGAGCATCTGTGTGGGACCAACCACAGCAAAATGTCCATGTTGGACTGAGAGAGTGAGTCACAAGTCATAAGCGCAGAAAGCTCCAAGGAGAAAAGGAGCATCTGGGGAGAGAGAGAGAGAGAGAGAGAGAGAGAGAGAGAGAGAGAGAGAGAGAGAGAGAAAGAGAAAGAGAAAGAGAGAGAAAGAGTAGAGAGAGAGAGGGGGAGAGAGAGAGGGGGAGAGAGAGAGAGAGAGAGAGAGAGAGAGAGAGAGAGAGAGAGAGAGAGAGAGAGAGAAAGAGTAGAGAGAGAGAGGGAGAGAGAGAGGGACAGAGGGAAAGAAAGAGTAGGGGAGCGAGAGAGAGAGAGATAGAGACAGAGAGAGGGAGAGATACAGAGAGAGAGACAGAGAGAGAGAGACAGAGAGATTAGTAAGTATGTTTTTTGGTCCACTTGTACAAGTAACCTTTAACAAATCCTTCCTTTGAGGTCATGAGGATGTGATGTTTAAACTCAGTTTTGATACTTAACATTAACCTCAGCAATGTCTGAATATGGTTCTGTGTTCAGGGGCCTGTTTATATCAGACACAACAGAGTTATTACTCAGACTCAAGAACACACATGTATTCTTTTGTATGCCTTTAATATAATTGGTCTTTATTGGTTACACTAGTACTCGGTTAGTACTAGTTAGTATTCGGTTGTTGGTTACACTAGTACTTGGTAAGTACTAATTATTATTTGGTTACTAGCTACACTAGTACTCGGTTAGTACTGGTTAGTATTCGCTACACCAGTACTCGGTTAGTACTAGTTAGTATGCAGTTATTGGTTACATTAGTACTCGGTAAGTACTAATTATTTGGTTACTGGCTACACTAGTACTCGGTTAGTACTAGTTAGTATTTGGTTACTGGTTACACTAGTACTCGGTTAGTACTAGTTAGTATGCATTTATTGGTTACATTAGTACATTAGTACATTAATACATTAGTACTCGGTTAGTGTTAGGGATCAGCGCGGATCCATTAGGGATCAGCGCAGACTTGGTGCCATGTGTGTTTGTTGTTTGTTTGTGTCACGTGATTGCCCCGTCCACGTCTGCTCCTTCCGGGTCATCACACCTGTTTCCCATTGTGTGTAATTGTCCGTGTCGCTATATATGTGAGCCGCGTTGCATTAGGCAGTGCGGCTTCATTGATGATATTGTTAGTTCCCCATGTGTTGTGGTTTATGTTTGTCTTCCTAATGTATTAAACCCCTTTCATTTGAAGCTATCCTGCGTACGGGTCTGTCTCCAACCACCTCTGCCAGGGTCCTGACAGAATGAAGCCGCCTCGACCATGCAGACCCAGCAGGATAGCGTCCAGCTCGGACCGGCTTTTTTTTTTTATTTTCCCCCGGACTGTTCCGCCAGTCCTTCCGGTGACATCGCTCCGCATCTCGCCGGTGAAGGACGCCGCTCCACTTCCGGTTCTGTTCCGAGGAGGACGTCGCTTCACTACTTCCGTGGAGGGTGTCACCATGTTATTGGGGTTCCTTTTTTTTTAGGTGCCCTGTGGCATCGCCCCGCATCTCTCCGGTGAAGGACGCTGCTCCACTTCCGGTTCCGTTCCGAGGAGGACGTCGCTTCACCACTTCCGCGGGGGGTGCTGCAGACCCGAGGCGGGGGCGCCTTCCCGCCCTCCCGCCCTTTTCCTCAGCTCGCCGAGGCGCGGGTTTGGCTGCGGTGCATCGTGGGAAGATGCTCGGCCCTTCAGCTTGGCGGTGGACGTCACTCGGCCCTTCAGCTCGGCTGTGGACGTCGCTCAGCCCTTTTCGGCTGCGCCGCCATGTGCCTTGCTCTCCCCAGTAGCCTCGCCGTTGTCCTTGCTTCCCTCACCTGCCATTCACCGTGGACCTTGCCCCCCCCGGACCTTGCCGGGTTTTGCCGCTTCGGGAGCCGCGCCTTAAGGGGGGGGTTCTGTTAGGGATCAGCGTGGATCCATTAGGGATCAGCGTGGATCCATTAGGGATCAGCACAGACTTGGTGCCATGTGCGTTTGTTGTTTGTTTGTGTCACGTGATTGCCCCGTCCATGTCTGCTCCTCCCCGGTCATCACACCTGTTTCCCATTGTGTTTGATTGTCCGTGTCGCTATATATGTGAGCCGCATTGCATTAGGCAGCACGGCTTCATTAAAGATATCGTTAGTTCCTCGTGTGTTGTGGTTTATGTTTGTCTTCCTAATGTATTAAACCCCTTTCATTTGAAGCTATCCTGCGTACGGGTCTGTCTCCAACCACCTCTGCCAGAGTCCTGACAGTTAGTACTAATTAGTATTCGGTTATTGGTTACACTAGTACTCGGTAAGTACTAAATATTATTTGGTTACTGGCTACACTAGTACTCAGTTAGTACTAGTTAGTATTCGGTTACTGGTTACACTAGTACTTGGTTAGTACTAGTTAGTATGCAGTTATTGGTTACATTAGTACTCGGTAAGTACTAATTATTTTTTGGTTACTGGCTACACTAGTACTCGGTTAGTACTTGTTAGTATGTGGTTATTGGTTACACTAGTACACAACTAATAGTTGCATTCATCGGTTAACTCTTACTTAGGGAGCTACTCGTAGGCTACAGTATATACAGTACTGTATATTCTCTTTACACCGTTTCCTTACTCCCCCTTCCCTCTACTTCCCTCTAGTGTTCCACAACACTATGTATAATACACGTGTTCAGCACTTACCCAATGTGCTTCAGTAGTTTAAGACTACAGATAGTGATAACCGCATTACGTTACACCCCTACAGTGTGGTGGTGTTGCCCCAGTAGAGACAAGGCCACTGGTATAAGACCAGAATATATCAGAGATAATTGATATCATTCTCAGTGTTTCTTGTGGTTGTTGTGGACCGAACTGGTCATGAACACTTCCTCCACAAGCAGATCTGTTGCTTTACCAGGTGGTGGAAAGCATCAGGTAAGGATCAGAATGTGACACTGTGATTAAACATTGTTTAATGTCTGTTTAAAGGGACATGTGGTTGTTTCATGCATTACATGAGTATTAATCAACAATCAGCTTTTTACACATTAAAAATGAATATATTGTCTGCGTTTGTGTTTGATTGCACATTCATTCACATTCAGAAGCCATGTATTTCACCAAGCACGGTCACCCATCAGTCAGCTAACTCTTATAATCATTAATAGCGTATCTTACATTCAGACTAAGAAACTGTTTGAGTAATTAAGGTTCATTTTCACCATCTTTAAAACTAGAATCTAATGGGTTATAACACATTAATTCTGCTGCAGTTCATTAATTAATTAGTCTGACCATTATATGACAATTATCACAAAGTTAACACTGGAAATTAAACAGTCTTGATGGGATTTTAATATTTTTTCCTCTTTTATTGTCTCCTACTGAGTATGAGGTTATGGAGTGATAACTCAGATGCTACAGATCAAGGTCATCACACCTGAACCTACTTCTCCTGCTTCTCCAAGACTGTGGGTATTATAATAAACAGAAACTATGTTTGCTCTATCTACCAAACAATCGTGGTGCTTATTTGAATGAGTGTAAAGTTAAATGAGTCCTACTTCATTAGCAAGCTTAAGCTATTTGCAAGTACAGTCTCATTCATTCATTCATTCATTCATTCATTCATTCATTCATTAATTCATTCTCTACCGCTTTATCTGAACTTCTCGGGTCACGGGGAGCCTGTGCCTATCTCAGGCGTCATCAGGCATCGAGGCAGGATACACCCTGGATGGAGTGTCAACCCATCACAGGGCACACACACACTCTCATTCACTCACACACTCACACGCTACGGACAATTTTCCAGAGATGCCAATCAACCTACCATGCATGTCTTTGGACCGGGGGAGGAAACCGGAGTACGCGGAGGAAACCCCCGAGGCACAGGGAGAACATGCAAACTCCACACACACAAGGCGGAGGTGGGAATCAAACCCCCAACCCTGGAGGTGTGAGGCGAACATGCCAACCACTAAGCCACCGTGCCCCCCTCAGTAAAGTCTCATGTTTTCTCATTAATTAGATTTACTTGTTGAAAAGTCACATAATATATTAGCTGGCACTTTTCCTGTTTTCGTAACCTTGACAACCGTATCACGCACATGCAAATACACACATGTGCACAAAAAAACTTGTGTTTGTCTAATGCTAATGTTTTCCCACAAATATCTGATGCAACCAGCTAGTAATGTGCATTAATCACAAGAACACCAAGTCAGACTGTAAAAAAGGATTTTATTGTCTATATTCGGTGTCCGTTTTTTTCTTTTTTTCTTTTCAGATTTAAAAATTTTTATTTCAGGGTAACTGATGAGGTCATAAATCTGTTCCAAGGACAAAGACCAACATCAATCTCATGCTTACAGACGGGCGATTTTACCAGCTGGCAAAAACATCATCCTCAAGTACGTTTAAAGGGTACGAGCTCATCAGTCTGGTGAATGTTGTGGTTTTATTCACCTGACACTGATAATGTTAACTACATACTATAGACTGTGGCACAGGGGACATGTAGCAGACACTGTATTCTTTAGTATGTAGTGTCAAAATGTCTGCATGTGAGTACAGAATAAGCAAAATGCAGGGACATTTCATTTGTGTGTGTGTGTGTGTGTGTGTGTGTGTGTGTGTGTGTGTGTGTGTGTGTGTGTGTGTGTGTGCTATTTTTGCTTCTGACAGTTATATTGACAGAGACACAGATAGAAACACATATACTGTCGGTGTTGTGTGATTGGGAAAATACAGAATTGTTCTTTCTTAAAACACACACACACACACACACACACACACACACACACACACACACACACACACACACACACAAACATGGAAACTGCTCTCTGGAGCTGACAAACCTTTTCTTTTTTTTTTTCTACAATGACAGTTATCAGGCATTCAATTACCACAGCAGGCTATATATACATACAGTATATGAGGGAGAGAGAGAGAGAGAGAGAGAGAGACAGACAGAGAGAGAGAGACAGAGAGAGAGAGAGAGAGAGACAGAGTGGGAAAGAGAGAGAGAGAGAGAGAGACAGAGTGGGAAAGAGAGAGAGAGAGAGAGAGAGGGAAAGAGAGAGAGAGAGAGAGAGAGAGAGAGGGAAAGAGAGAGAGAGACAGAGAGACAGACAGACAGAGAGAGAGAGAGAGAGAGAGAGAGAGAGAGAGAGAGAGAGAGAGTGGGAAAGAGAGACAGAGACAGAGAGACAGACAGAGAGAGAGAGAGACAGAGAGACAGACAGAGAGAGAGAGAGACCAACATCAACAACCAGTGAGTGACACAATGCTGCAAAACACAATTGTCCTCCTATCACTTCATATCACTGGACTCCTGGTCATAAGGCTTAAGGTTTGGTGTGCTGTATAAATATGTTTGTTTATCTTTGTTTTTACACATGTTTCACCTGCACGGCAAAATATAAATTCTATCTACTTTTATATGATTCACTGAGAATGTGGTGTCATACACACGGTTAGAGATGAGATCGGATTTAAGTGCGCTGCGTTCGGTATAACACCGTCATGAATGAATGAATAAAGGATCCTTAGAAGTATCTTTCTGTTCTACTGCCTTTTCTGGAGGACGGAAAAAAAACAACCTTCGGGCATCTGGAAGAATCACAAAGCATGAAACGGCTCTAATAAATATGCAGAATATGTAGATGAGTTTAAATGGAGCATCGTTCCAACCTGCCCCTGAGATTCTCACAAGCTGATCTAGATCTTCGCTTTTATCAGTAAAAACGCATCTCGTGTTTGCATCTCAACACAAAAAAAAAGGTCATGACCACAGATATTTTAAGGAAATGTCAATAAAGGTTTTAGTAAACAGCGAATATTTCCTGAAGAGCAAACACAGAAATGTGTACACAGCGTCATGACTTTAGGGTTTCACAAAGACATTTCATTTCGCTTGTCTTTTATTCTAAAAGGTTGGAAAAAAGACAAAGCGTCTGGTGTAGTGATAGAGGTCCGTTCCAAACACACACACACACGTGCGCCTCTGCACACATACACACACCTCATCAAACAGAAGGCAAACAGTAGGGACACTGCTAGAAGAAATATGAACACAAGCGCTCTTCAAGGGCACCTCTAGGCCCTTGCCGTGGATTGATAAAAGCTGTGTGGGGAACCGTGATAGGACTAAGGGAAGGCGAGATAGATCCCCCAACAGCGCACACACCGATCAGTCCAGCACTCAGCATCCAGCTTCTGTCATGCAGGGAAAAATACGATCAAAGGAGGACATTGTGATTATTGTCTTTATTCTCGTGAGTTTTAGTGATAATCAAACTATGAAACACAACTTGCATTACTCCAGCTTCAGGATCCATAAAACACGAAAAAATGACTTAGTGTGTCTCTATGTCTATTAATATCTAAAAAAAAGGAAAAAAAGAAGAAAAAGAAGAAGCCAGACAATAGAGTGAGTGATAAAAAGAAGTTCGGAGCATGTGTCACTAATGATAGGAACATCATGTCCTACTTCCCAAGCCCCATCAGTTCCTGCTCTGATGAACAGCTGTGTGCTGTATCGGATCCTCACTTTTATAATCACATCTCCTCCTCAGTACAAGAAAAGCATCCTGGAAAAATTCAAGTTTACAGCTATTAGAGGAAGGTGGTAGTGTGTCCACTCCTTTATCGTTATGTATTCTATTTCTTTTGTTGGCCATGTAACTAGTCTGGATATACAATGCTAATTCATAAGCTAAACTTTTTGAATAGTATCTGAATAAGCTCTTTGCTGGAGACCTGCCTGGAATAGTAAATGGCTCATTTAGCTTTTATTATTCAGGTCCTATGCACTCTCCTCCCCTCTGAAGACCATGAATTATGCTGGGTGTTTTATCCATTCTGTCTCCTCATACCCCTTCCTGGTACAAATGTCCTTTCTTCTTATATCCCTCTCTCTGCCCACCAACTGCCCCACCCCACCCCAGTTCAATTCCACAGGACACCGTCCTTCTGATTAGCACAATACCCTCTTCTCCCTCTCCCCCCATTTTGTGGCTGAACATCCACTATCTTAACAACTCTCCTACACACACACACACACACACACACACACACACACACACACACACCTGCAAAACACATTGATAGTCAGAATGTCTTCTCAGGCAGATGTGCCCTGTATATCAAGTTCTTATTGATTTAAATCCTCTCTTCTCCAGAGCTTTTTAGATGTGACTGCAGCAATAATGAGCCACAGTAGTGCTCAGCAGGCCATAGAACCTTGAACTGCTAAAACATGTCATTATTCGCTGGATGTCTATTAAAATGACTGATAAAAATATTACAAATGCACAAGTGTTCTTCAAATGCACCTCTAGCCCATTGCTGTGGTAGATCAAATCTGTGTAGTGAACTATAATAGTGCTGTTTAATAAAATTGTCTATATTATATGCAGAACTGTACAAACGTCCTAAACACATGGAAGGGAATGCTGAAAAGCAAGGATGCCGTTTCTGTTTTATAGAACGCGGCGAACAATATTAAAATATCATTGTTTATTTGATTAAAAAAACTAGAAGTCTCAGGTAGTACATTCTGTGCTGTTTTTATAAGGATTCCTTTCATTTTCTTCTTTATTAGTTTCATTTTTAGTCGGAAAAGCGGTGCTTGGAAATATTAAATGCTTTTATACTGACTCAATAATGCAGAATTGATAAAATATATTTTTTTAACTTTTAAATAAAAGGTTCCTAACAGCACTGTGCACTGTACAGAATGTATACCCAGGTCTCCTTAGTAGCAGGAGTCTCTAGTATAGTCTAGGATAGATCTCAAATGCATACCAGGGGTCTTTTCTCTTCTCTGAGGCTGTAATGAAAGCAGGATGTTGTGTGGGCTCAAAAACATTTTCCTACTCGTCTATGATTTTGTAGGTTGATGATGCTACAGCCACCTATGGCCAGGGGTCCAAGAGAGAAGAATTAGCCATGCGCTGTTGGTGGCACTCTGGGACTCTCCACTATCAATAACAATGACATTAGCCAATAATGCACGTCTGTGAGCTCATGCATGTGGAAGTGGGTGGATAGACCATTTCTCTGAGTGAGTCCAGCAGTTCGAATAGATGAAGTTGGTTGGCTTCATGTTTCTTGGAGGAAGCATGCGATCACCTGGGTGGAAACTGGACAAGATGCTGTAGATATACAGTAGGGCACGAAGTCAAAGATTATTGACCGATAAGACGAGCAATTGTACGGTTGTAGCAGCACTCATTCGGATTCAGCTGCTCATGTCTCCAGAATACTGATTGGCAGCTTATGATGTAATAACACTTAATATAGCTCATACTGTTATATGGAATGTTCTTTTTTTTTTAAAAAAAACAAATATAGATATAATATGTTAAATATCATATAATAAAAACCAGAAGAACAAAAAGGAAAATTAAAACTGAATTCCTGTGATATTGTGGAGAATTCTGGGAGACGGATGTGCTATTTTTCAGTTTCATTATTTGTCAGAAACATTGGTGTTTTGAGGGATAGTTTCCCTAAATCAGTCACGATAATGAATTTTGTCAAAAAGGTCCACAGGGTGTCTGGCTGAGAATAATTATGAATTTAAGAGAAGTAGCTGAGAAAATCCGAGGAGTTGGATAAAGTTATGTCTACATTATGAAAATGTTGTTTTCAGCAGTTTATTCAGTATTTTTTTTCAGCAGACCGGTTCCTTTCTGAAAAGCTTCTACTTGAAAACGTCTTTAGAACTGGACATCACCAGACAAGATGGGAACCTCTCAAAAAATGCTAAAAGGCTCATGGCAGGCACTTTAAAAAATGCATGAGGAAAAGGTCTGATTAGAAACTAAAAACTTTTTGTAACCCTATGGTGTAGTATGGTGGTGGTAGTATCATACTCTGGGGTGCTTTCAAATGCTAAGGACAAATTAACTGGGTAGAATTGAGGGAACAATGAATGTAACTGTATACAGAAAGGTTCGTAAAACCTCAATCAGAGTGCACACAACATCATACTCGGGAGGAAAATGCATAAAGAGATAGCAATGCTGGAGTGGCTTCACAATAGGTTTTTGACATTCCAGATAAATCTCAGACATGAACCTAAGAGAACTTTGGTGGAAAAGCCTGAATATCGCAGTTCACGTCCATTTACATCATTTGGCAGACACACTTATCCACAACCTTACGAATGTTAGTCCAACACCTCACCATTTAAGCTACCACATCCCCATTTTCTGTAGATTCTATTTTACTGTAGATTGCTATTCTATTTTATTTTTATTCTATTATATATTCTAATATACTCTCTGGGGCATACTGTATAATGAACAGATGCAGAGAAGTACTTATATGAAGTAATTTATAAAACTTATTTTAATTGATATTCTGTATTTTTTCACAGACTGCTTAGCACCAGGTTCAGATCAGATTGCATCAGCCTGGGAGGTATTGCGGTTCTCAGCTATAAAAGGTATGCATGCTTGTTCAGCCACCTCAACATTGCTTGTAATAAAACACCATTCTAGTGTTATTGGTCGTTTTGGTCCTGATTTCCCTTCCTACGATGTAATTAGTCCTAAACATGTATATATGAAATCACAAATGGGATGGGGGTCTTCACATGGGATGTCACACATAGAAGCCAGTCTTTACCAGACCCTGACATTACAGAGGCTCAAGGGAAAATGAGATATTATTATTAACACCTTGGATCAGTGGATCACCAGCTTCCTGACAGACAGGAAGCTGGGAGTGATCCTGGAATCCGTTCTCTCCCCACTGCTTTTCTCTCTCTGCACCCCTAAAAACCCCTCTGTCAACCTCCTGAAATTTGCAGAAGACATTACAGTCATCGGTCTCATCCAGAACGGAGACGAGTCTGCATACAGACAAGAGGTTGAGCAGCTGTCTATCTGGTGCAATCACAACAACCTGGAGATGAACATGCTCAAAACTGCGGAGATGATAATAGACTATCATAGTAGAGTTATTCAAGTTCCTACTGTAGGAACCACCATCTCCCAGGACCTGAAGTGGGACATTCAAATTGACTCCATTGTGAAAAAGGCCCAGCAGAGGTTGTCTTCCCTCAACTAAAAAAGTTCAACCTGACACAGGCAAAGATGACACAGCTGTTATTGAGTCGGTTCTGTGCTCTTCTATTACTGTTGGTTTTGGGTCAGCCAACAAATCAGATTTAAGAGGACTGCAGCAGACTGTTAGGACAGCAGAAAGGATCACTGGCGTTCACCTGCACAACCTTCAGGACTTGTACATCTCTAGAGTGAAGAAACGGGCAGGTAACATCATTACAGTCCCCTCTTACCCCGGCACAACCTGTTTGTACTTCTCCCTTCAGGAAGACGCTATAGATCTATGTGCTCTAGAACATCTAGGCACAAAAACTGTTTTTTCCCCCCTGCAATATCCGGCTGTAACGAGTCTGTCTGTGTTTCCCCTTGTTTCTGTCTGCTGTCATTTCCCTGCTGTTAATTGTTGACCCCGCCCACCTATCTGTTACCATGGACATTAACTACACTCATTCTCTTCCCCAGGTGTCTTGTCTTAGTCTGTGATTGACTCTGTCTTGTGATTGGTTCTTGTTCCCTGTATACACACTGTTTGTTCACTCCTGTCACGTGGTGACACGGTGAGACACAGGCGAGTGAGGATCCAAATGCAGTTTAAGGTTTTTTAATAAACAAAACACAAACAAACCGGCAGGCAACGCAGAACAAACAGGAAACAGGAAACGGGAACATGGACATGCACACACCAACAACGACCAACAACATTGAAGTGAACAGACAGAGTATATATGGTGAACGGAAACCAATCACAAAACAGAGACAGACAAGGACTAAGACAAAACACCTGGGGAAGAGATTGAATGTAATTAGTGTCCATGGTAACAGATAGGTGGGCGGGGTCAACAATTAACATCAGGGAGAGACGGCAGACAGAAACAAGGGGAAAACACAGACAGACACATTACAGAGCCCCCCCCCCCTACGAGCGGCTTCCAGACGCTCCCAAGTCCACAAAACCCAGTTCACGCGGGTGGAGCGAAGGCGCAACCAGGGTGGGAGGGCGGGTCAGGTTCGTGTAGTGGTGGCGCCCGCCGAGCAGGAGGCCGGGGTGGCGCCAGCCAAGCCGGAGGCCAGGGCGGCGCCGGCAGAGCAGGAGGCCAGGGCGGCGCCGGCAGAGCAGGAGGCCAGGGCGGCGCCGGGAGAACAGGAGGCCAGGGTGGTGCCGGAGGCAGAGCCAGAGACCAGAGCAGGACTGGGGACCAGGGTGGTGCTGGAGGCGGAGCCGGAGGCCAGAGCAGAACCAGAGACCAGGGTGGTGCTGGAGGCGGAGCCAGAGACCAGAGCAGGACCGGAGACCAGGGTGGTGCTGGAGGCGGAGCCGGAGGCCAGAGCAGAACCAGAGACCAGGGTGGTGCTGGAGGCGGAGCCAGAGACCAGAGCAGGACCGGCAACCAGGGCGGTGCTGGAGGCGGAGCCAGAGACCAGAGCAGGACCGGAGACCAGGGTGGTGCTGGAGGCGGAGCCAGAGACCAGAGCAGGACCGGGGACCAGGGTGGTGCTGGAGGCGGAGCCAGAGACCGGAACGGAGTTGGCAGCCAGGGTGGTGCTTTGGGCCTATGAACAGGGACAGGAGGTAGAAGGGCTGGCAAGTCCAGCGAAGCAAAACACAGGGAAACAGAAACATGCATAGGTTCAGGCCAGGCAGAGAGTTCAGGTAGTTTGGGTGTCATGATGTCGACCGCGTCCTCTGACTCAGTCATTTCGGTCGACCCGGCCGATTCGGCTGGTTCCGTCAGCTCGGCCGGTTCCGTCGACCCGGTCGGTTCGGCAGGTTCCGTCGACCCGGTCGGTTCCGTCGACCCGGTCGGTTCGGCAGGTTCCATCGACCCAGTCGGTTCCGTCGACCCGGACGGTTCTGCAGGTTCCTTCGACCCGGTCGGTTCCGTCGACCCGGTCGGTTCGGCAGGTTCCATCGACCCGGACGGTTCGGCAGGTTCCTTCGGCCCGGTCGGTTCCGTCGACCCGGACGGTTCTGCAGGTTCCGTCGACCCGGTCGGTTCCGTCGACCCGGTCGGCTCGGCAGGTTCGGCAGGTTCCATCGACCCGGTCGGTTCCGTCGACCCGGTCGGTACGGCAGGTTCCATCGACCCGGTCGGTTCCGTCGACCCGGTCGGTTCGGCAGGTTCCGTCGACCCGGTCGGTTCCATCGACCCGGTCGGTTCCGTCGACCCGGTCGGCTCAGCAGGTTCCGTCGACCCGGTCGGTTCCGTCGACCCGGTCGGCTTGGCAGGTTCGGCAGGTTCCATCGACCCGGTCGGTTCCGTCGACCCGGTCGGTTCCGGCGACCCGGCTGGTTCCGGCAACCCGGCTGGTCCAGCTGGCGGCTTAGGGATGCCGGCCGCCCGAGCCGACCTCATCGGGGTATCCGCCAGTTTGGAGACCAGCCGGTTAGCACGGACCTCAGCCGAGCTCGCCGGTACGGTAGCCATGGGAACTGGCTCCATCACGGATGTGCACGGGACTGGTCTGGGCGGAGGCACTGTGGAGCATTCGGGCGTCCGTGGCTGATTCCACTCTGTGGCCCACGGATCCCGATGCTTGCTGCCCCCCCCAAAAAATACTTACGGCCGGCTTCGGTCTCTACAGTGCTCACGCTCAGCGTGGACCCGTCCAGGAGCAACGCCAAGTTGACGAACTCCGAGAATGTCTTTATTTCTCTGGTAGACGGCATCAAATACCGCAGGATCTCCCTTAGTCCGTGCTTAAAAATGTCTTTGAGCGCCTTCTCATCGAAGTTGACCTCGCTGCACAGGTCCAAGAATACCTCCGTGTACTCCTCAACTGGGGCGTCCTCCTGACGTAGGCAAAACAGGAGTTCTGCTGGATCCATTGGGGGTTGGTCGTTCTGTCACGTGGTGACACGGTGAGACACAGGCGAGTGAGGATCCAAATGCAGTTTAAGGTTTTTTAATAAACAAAACACAAACAAACCGGCAGGCAACGCGGAACAAACAGGAAACAGGAAACGGGAACATGGACATGCACACACCAACAACGACCAACAACATTGAAGTGAACAGACAGAGTATATATGGTGAACGGAAACCAATCACAAAACAGAGACAGACAAGGACTAAGACAAAACACCTGGGGAAGAGATTGAATGTAATTAGTGTCCATGGTAACAGATAGGTGGGCGGGGTCAACAATTAACATCAGGGAGAGACGGCAGACAGAAACAAGGGGAAAACACAGACAGACACATTACAACTCCCCTGTTGTGAGTCGTTGTTGGTGTTTGGCGTATCCTCTTGTCTGTTCCTGTTCCCTGACCTGTTTTGCCTGCCTGTTTCTGTTTTGTTTATTAAATTAGTAAAACTGCATTTGGATCCTCACTTGCCTTTGTCTCACTATGTCACATCGTGACACCGGCTTAAACATTTACAGTAATACAGGGATTATTACCTGTGTTCTGTATTTCATTCTGTAATTTATTTTCCATCTCTCAAGTACTACGTAAATATTTAAATGTTTACTGTTCTCATGTTAGATATGTATGTATATATTTATATATGTATATATGTACAGTACAGACCAAAAGTTTGGACACACCACCTTTTCAACAGGACAATGACCCCAAACACACCTCCAGGCTGTGTAAGGGCTATTTGACCATGAAGGAGAGTGATGGGGTGCTGCACCAGATGACCTGGCCTCCACAGTCACCGGACCTGAACCCAATCGAGATGGTTTGGGGTGAGCTGGACCGCAGAGTGAAGGCAAAAGGGCCAACAAGTGCTAAGCATCTCTGGGAACTCCTCTTGATGAGAATGCCAAGAGTGTGCAAAGCAGTAATCAAAGCAAAAGGTGGCTACTTTGAAGAACCTAGAATATGACATATTTTCAGTTGTTTCACACTTTTTTGTATGTACGTATATAATTCCACACGTGTTAATTCATAGTTTTGATGCCTTCAGTGTGAATCTACAATTTTCATAGTCATGAAAATAAAGAAAACTCTTTGAATGAGAAGGTGTGTCCAAACTTTTGGTCTGTACTGTATGTATGTATGCATGTATGTACCAAGAGGTGGCTTAGTGGTTAGCACGTTCGCCTCACACCTCCAGGGTTGGGGGTTCGATTCCCACCTCCGCCTCGTGTGTGTGGAGTTTGTATGTTCTCCCCGTGCCTCGGGGGTTACCTCCGGGTACTCCGGTTTCCTCCCCCGGTCCAAAGACATGCATGGTAGGTTGATTGGCATCTCTGGAAAATTGTCCGGAGTGTCTGAGTGAATGAGAATGTGTGTGTGTGCCCTGTGATGGGTTGGCACTCCGTCCAGGGTGTATCCTGCCTCGATGCCCGATGACGCCTGAGATAGGCACAGGCTCCCCGTGACCCGAGAAGTTCGGATAAGTGGTAGAAAATGAATGAATGAATGAATGAATGAATACATAGGGTTAGGGTTAGGATTAGGGTTAGGGTTAGGATTAGGGTAAGGATTCTAACCCACTTAGAATCTTTGAATCCACTTCCACATTTTCTCATGGAGATTAAGTGGGGAAAACAGGGAACAAAATATCATTGGGTGATTTTATTGGATACCCACATTGCGTAGTCTTCATACCACAGGATGAAGACGTCGCTATTAGTACTGTACTTGGCAAGAAATCAAGCAGACAAATTCTCCACTAGTTCTGCTTGAGCCTGCCCTTGTGCTCCAGAACAGATGGAAGTAAAAAATAAACCTGCACCACTGCTATCTTTGACCTACAGTGGACTGTTGTAACTAATATTTATAATATTTCAAGTTTGAGATTATTTCTCATGTGTCAGGGATTTATTTATTTATTCATTTATATATTTAAATGGTTGTTATGAGGCTCAGACACTCTGGAGCTGTGCAATAGCAAGATGGGGTGAAAAATTATTTTGTACAAATACAATATAGATCCCACTCATTTTAAGAGGAACGTTTGATTTATGAGCTTCAATTATTGTTTACATCAAACATCAGAAGGGGAAAATGTCTGATCTCTGTGACTTTAAACACGGCAGGATTGTATGACTATTTCAGAAAATCCTTGAATATCAGATATAGAATCCAGAATATAGATATAGTATAGTGTATTGTAGTACATATGATATAGTCATGTCATGTCATCACACTTTACAACCATGATGAGCAGGAAAGAATCTTAGCATGCACAAAGGTTCAAACCTTAAATTGGATGGGATTCAACAGCAGTTCTACATCCTCTTCTGTCAGCCAAGAACAAAACTATCATGGGCACAGACTCAACTAAACTGCACAGCCGATTATTAGAAAGCCCTTCTGTAGTCTTTAGCTGTTCAGTTTTAGCAAGTATGTGCATTTTATAGCCATTTATAGTTATTAGGAGTGCATGTGGTTTTGTAGCTTATCCACCTCATGATTGTATGTGTTGTGTGTCCTTAGCTGCTTTTCTGCCCACCCCTGTTGTAGACAGTGATTATTTGAGTTACTATACACGTCCTGTTAGCTCCGTCCAGGCTGAACAGTCTCTTCTGAGGTTTCTTCTCAAAAAAGATTTTCAGCCTCTTCACACACAGTATGTTTTTTGGTTTTCACACTACTTTGTGTAGGAGAGGTGTGTAAGTTTGCGTGTGTGTGTGTGTTTGTGTGTGTGTGTGTGTGTGTGTGTGTGTGAAATTCCCAGGAGATCAACAGTTTCTAAAATGCTCAAACCAGTCCATCTGGCACCAATTACACCACAATTAAAGTCACAGATATCACACTTTTTCTCCATGTTGATGTTAGATGTGAACATTAACTTATGCTCCTGGCCTGTGATGCTGCCCTATGATTGGCTGATTGAATAACAGAGTAAATGAGCAGATGTACAGGTGTTCCTAATACAATAGATAGTGATTTTATATAAAAGGTCAAATAAGTTGTACTGTATGTAGTTACAGTAAGCGCAGATCCTAACTGAAGATGCTGGGATATGTGTAATCTTAGTATATGAACAAGAGTACAATACATACATATGTAGTGTCTTAGCAGCCATTAAAATACCTAGAAGAGAACAATAATCAGACAGTTCAGCAGTACAAAGTAGTATTTAGTAGTAGACCTTATGGAGTGTGTAATAAAATGAACAGCGTATTGTACAGAGGCTGGACTGAGGCTTTAGTGACAGTAAAGTGGTAATGGTGTCCTTAGAAATATTGCAAGTGATGTGAGGGAATGTCCCTGAGTGTCTGTGAGCTGTCAGTGAGGTGACCAGTGTCTGAATCTAAGGGTGATTTTGGAGACAAGAGTGAAAGTGTGAAAGCAATGACTGGATTCCAGTTTATTCAGGATCCTGATGTTCTGCAGGTAGAAACTGTTCATCAAGCTAGGTTGCATGATTCTGGATTGAACAATGCAGTATTGTTTGTGTGTTGGATGATTGCAGTCTGTGGTGTATGGAAGATCGTGTACGGAAGATGTCCTGTAGTTTGTTTGGCTTGCAGTTTGTTGCCAATAATGAGTTCCTCTGGAGGTCTTTGAGGTCACTGAAAGAGAAGCTGCCAAAGCAGACGGTCATGCTTCCAGACAGATTGTCCTCAAAGGCGCTTTTCTGGTAGCTGATGGGGCTGAAGGAAGATTGACCAGCCTTCCCGAGCCTCCACAGTCACTAATGAGCAGATTTCATAACTGGACAAGATCAGATCATCAGTGGTGAGGTGCATATACTGTATATGAAAGCACATAAAGCAAGATTAACATTTTAACTGATTTAATATTAATCTGAGATAATGTCATTGGACTCTAAAGCCAAAGGCTGTTTAGTTTCCATGTCGCATGCCAACATGGCCACTGTGAATGCTAAGTAATTAACATGCCTGTTTCTGTATGCTTAATCCTTCCCACATTTGGCAGATAATCAAGAACTACAGGCCATGGATAGCATAGACCTCACATAATTTACCAGAGTAATATGTTAAGATACCACTCCTTTGATAAATGATGCAAGTCATACTGTTATCAGAAAAGGTATGGAAGGAGTAACACATAGGAAGAATGAAACAGGTAGTGAAGGAGACTCAAAGAAGAGGGATGCTGGCAACAACAAATTGCGGCAAACATTTCCACGCCATCATCCAATCTGTTCAGGGAAATGACAGTTTCAGATCCGAGCAGGTGTCTGTCCTCTCTTCATATTACCTCTGCTATGTGTAAATTAGATTTATATAGAATCTCATAAAACCACCCTGTTTTTCATTCTCAAGTTTCACTTTTTTTTTTCTTTCATTATTTGCAGCGCTGCACAGACCGGATGGAAAATGTAGTCAAAAGCAGGCAAATAGCTGAGGAGAGGAAGTGCCACCGTGACTGAGGGGCAAATAAAATGTGATTTAAAGAGTGAGGCTTTAAGTCGCAGCAGGCTGTGGAGTGAATAAACAGGGAAATAAGAGGGCAGTCTGGCCTCTTATTTATTCAGACGGTTATTACTGTCACTAGAATGCTCTCTTACTCTTTTACACACACACACACACACACACACACACACACACACACACACACACACACACACACATTTACATTTCCAAATTCCATACCATACTTTTTTCTGAATTTCTGTCCCCGATCATTTCATACTTTATCAGGTTTTTTCTAGACCAGGAAATTATCTAAATCAAAATCTATAGCTGTTCAGACTTGATGTAGGTTTCTTGGGATGGTGCACACAAGCATTTTTCTGTAAACTCTCTCTCTCTCTCTCTCTCTCTCTCTCTCTCTCTCTCTCGCTCTCTCTCTCTCTATCTCTCTCTGTTTAGCATACAATGCTAAATCTCAGTGCTCATTTCCATAAAAATTTGGATAAATTCTTCTTGTACATATTTAGATTTTTTGCCCCACCATATGTCTATTTCTCCACTGTCGGGTTTAACTGTTCCATTTGTCTGCTTTCAAGTATTCATTTAAGATGTAACTATGTTGAAACATCATGTCTGTCTGATGGAATATAAAAAGACATAAACATAAAACATAACGAGATTCGGTTAAATGACAGAAATTACAGAAAGATTGGACAGTCAACTGCCGTCTACCCCGTGTGTTTATATCACATTGTAATCCAACAATATTATGCTCTTCTGATTGCTCCTATGATTTACACTCTGAGCTCTTTATGACACCACTCGACTACTGTACTTTATCTACCTTTTCTACAACACTTTCTGTAGCACAGTAGACAGTAAAATACTGTAGTTGACCCATGGAAGCCTATCAGCTTCCTTTCATTAGTCTGATTATTTCTCATACACAGGTTGTTATGTACAGTAATGGTCAGAGATGATCGCTCTGCAGGCTCTTATGTGTTGTTTCTTTTCTGAAATCACCACAGATTTCAGATCTAATGCATCGTTCATCGGCGATCATTTGAAGACTTCAGCCTAAAGAAATTAGTGTTGCGTCAGTGGTGAACTTTGGTGAATTTGCACTGACCCATTAGTTCCTCATGAGCAATGTGAATTGTTTAAAGCTCTACACAAATAAATTGAATTGAACTGAACTGAATTAATGCAGGGGACACAGTGGCTTAGTGGTTAGCATGTTTGCCTCACACCTCCAGGGTTGGGGGTTTGATTCCCACCTCCACCTTGTGTGTGTGGAGTTTGCATGTTCTCCCCGTGCCTCGGGGGTTTCCTCCGGGTACTCCGGTTTCCTCCCCCGGTCCAAAGACATGCATGGTAGGTTGATTGGCATCTCTGGAAAATTGTCTGTAGTGTGTGTGAGTGAATGAGAGTGTGTGTGTGTGCCCTGTGATGGGTTGGCACTCCGTCCAGGGTGTATCCTGCCTCGATGCCCGATGACGCCTGAGATAGGCACAGGCTCCCCGTGACCCAAGAAGTTCGGATAAGCGGTAGAAAATGAATGAATGAATTAATGCATAGTTTCTTAACCCTGGTCTTGGAGCACCACTTTCTTCTGGATATATTAGTATTTTTGCTAACTCCCAACACACCTGGTGTACTAATGAGCTAATTAACAGCCCTTCCTGACTTTAAGTGGGTGTGTCAGGTCGGAAGCTTTGGGAATGCTTCTTTGAGGAAGTGGTGTCTGAAGCTCTGTGTGCACACATGCCAATTTAATGGCTCAGGAAGGTCAGGTGACAAAGTGATTATATGCCAACGAGTCCATATAAGGGCATCTACATCACATTACCCCAACTTCTTTGTCTTCAGTAAGCGCTCTGTGTATGTTGTGTCTATTGTCTTTTTTATCATGGAACAAGCAATCGGCTTTCGAGGGTGCCGATCTCATGCATTATAAACAATATTTAAATTATAAGCTTTTTTCTCTCGCAGGCTGCATTCCAGGCGCTCGCGTTCCACATCTGTCGAAGCAGCATTTCAGCTTCGGTCATGGAGTTGCCGGTTAAGTTAGGGGAAGGGTGAGCCGTTTTTTTAGAATGACCCATATTCGGCCTGCTTATTCTCATCAGACTTTTACAGAAGGCCGGCTCATCTGTGGTTAGAAAAAAATCCTAAGGCTCGAGGGCTAGGGCTTCCATGGATGCCTCGTTCCTCCAAGAAAACCTGTCCTCTGGGCCTCCTTGTCTGTCTGGTCTCTTGATATTTGTGCAGTGTCAGGTGGCTTAGACCTTCCTGCAGACCACGTCTTCCTTCCTGAGACCTCACTGTGGTCCTGGAGGAGCTGCTGGAGGCCCCCTTTGAGCCCATAAAGTCAGCCTCTGAGAAGTTTCTGACCCTGAAGAATTTGCCCCAGGCATGTCCAAAGCTATCCTGCACCTTATGGCGGGATATGTCCCTAAGGTTCCCAGGATGGCAGGTTGTCCTGTCCTCCGCCCCATGTTTCCAAACAGCGCCTGGCACACTGGGTGGTGGAGGCCATTACTCAGGCCTACGAGGTGCATGGTCTTGCCTCACCTCTTGGGATCAGTGCACACTCCACTATGGGTATCGCCTCATCCAGTGCCTTAGTCAGGGGTTTTCCCCTTGATGATATTTGTACTGCGGCAGGCTGGTCTTCTCCGCACAAATTTATGAGGTTCTATAACATAGACCTGGACCCCACTCCAGGGTCCAAAGTCCTGCAGGGCTATTGAAGTAAGTCCCCATAGTGTCAGCCCTGATGCATCGTCGAGTTCCCTCGAAAGGGAACAAAACCAGTTTACGCATGTAACCCGGTTCCCTAAGAAGGGAATGAGATGCTGTGTTTCTGGCCACGCCCCAGGCATCCTCTCGCACTTCCTTTCGACAAATAGTAGTGGGACTAATGTGACATAGATGCCCTAATATAGACTTGTTGGTGCTTAATCACTTCATCACGTGTCATTTCCGAGCCTTTAAATCGGTGTGTGTGTGTGTGTGCAAACAGAGCACACACACCAATTGGTGTAGTTTCTTCTTCAGGTATGCCCCTCATCATCTCTCCTGAGAAATCAGTCTTTTATGTTTTGTCAGCTTACATGAAAAATTGATCAGTCTTTTATGTTTTGTCAGCTTACATGAAAAATTGTTACTTCAGATAAGGCATCCTACTACAGACAAGGTTTGGGTCACTTTAAATCAACTGAAAGTTTTTTTTGCTGACATTTCAAGTGTATCCTATGCTGAAATCTTTTGAAAATGACTTGAAAATGACACTACCTCCATCCACAAGGGGGCAATGGAAACTAACTGAAGAGCATGAAACTATTTGATATCATATGCTATAATCATTACCGTCACTAGAATGTAACCTCGTTGAACAGCACTGAGAGACAAATGTGGACAAATGTTTTGTTTGTGCGTTCTAATAAAACCAAAACAGTGTCTGAATAAATATAAATGTTTTTTTACAAGAGTTTTCAGTGCGTCCAGAATAGTTACAGAGACTTAAAGGTGGGGTCTCCGATTTTTGAGAAATGCTTCAGAAAAATGAGTCGGGCCGAATAGTAAACAAAACAAATACAAAACAAACGTGTAGCCAATGAGCAGAAAGGGGCGTGTCTTGTCAATATGGGCGGAGAAAGTGTTCAGTGCGCATGTGTGACATTAGCAGAAAGTGGGTTTAACATTGACATGGAGGATAAAAACAAAGAAAGAAAGAGAAGAAAGACTTACAATAAGGCAAGAAGTAGGACGTGTTAATATAGGATCAGCTTTCCAGCACTGGAGAGAACTGAAGGAGCAGGAAGTTAGCAGGAAGCTCAGGAGTTATTGACTCGGGAAACTCCGACCTGTGAATATGTGGCCGACTTTACGTAAGACGCCGAGGCGCTTTTTTCCTACTCGATAGGTGAGTAACGTTGGTTTCCCTTCAGCTGTGATGAAGACACGTTTCTTTCTGTTAGTCGCCTGGGTTACGTATATATGTGTGGGCAGAGCTATAGATACAGGGGTGGGACCCGTTTGGAATAGGGGCGTGTTTGTTTTGGTGATTTCAAATGTCAACATTGGCTTTCAAACATCGGAGACCCCACCTTTAAATAAACTCTGCATAAGCACATAAAAGCCGTTCTGATGTCTTTCGATGACCAAACACTTACAACAATTTAATTCTATCTTTTTTTTCCTCTTTAATTTGTCATAGAGAGGCTGTCTTTGAGTTCACATATAGAAGAGATATTGTATGTAATTAGAGAGTTAGGAATAGAGTGAGAGTCTGTGGCTTGTAGTCTGTCATAAGATAAGATTCCGTCATAAGATGCAAAAAAAATCTTTGATCAATAGAAAATATATTTTAATAAAGTATAAGAGTCAAAAAAACCCAAAGAACACAAAATATTGTTAGTGATAGTAGCTTTGGGAGGCAGAACCTGAATATTGAGTTTTAGGAAAGAATCTATCAAAATGCACCAAATTCAGGACACTTATTGTATATAAACTTCTCTGTCTGATATAATGAACAGTCCTTTAATGTCTACAGAATGTTACAGAACAAATGTTCCATTAACGATATTCATCGCTGCTAGAACAGTCTGTTATTACACCAACAGACTGTCTAAGGGTCTACAGCAGTGGTCCCCAACCCCCAGGCTGCGGACCGGTACCAAATGTAGACCAAATGGTTCTGGACCGCCCAAGGAACATTAAATTATTTCCATTTTATTTACTGTGGTGTATTTCTCTCGGGTTTGTGCGACTTTCCATGGACGAGAGGTTAACCGGGAGCTGAGAGACGTCACCTAAAGCCGCACCAATACCGCGCATGCACAAAATATCATGATATCTGGCCGGGTTTAGGTGACGTCTGGAGCTGAGCGACTGCAGGCGGCAGTGGTGTCGTAGCTTTGGTGGAGAGAAGGTGTGTATCGCTCTTCTCTCTGTTCACCGGTACTTTTTCATGTGTAACAGTGCTTGGTGTACATGTATATTGTGTTTGCTCAAATTTAACCCACAAATTAGCAAAAATGAGCACGAAACAGACTTCGTTAGAAAGTTAGAAACTCTGCCGGTGTTCTGGATTAAAGTCATGGCGGAATACCCTGAGATTGTCACCACAGCACTTAAATCCCTATTGCCATTTCCGACATGCTATCTGTGTGAAGCGGGGATTTCTGCAGTGATGGCAACCGAAACAAAACAACGGAATAAACTGGACATAAGCAACACACTTCGGGTGTCATTGTCTCCTATTACCCCAGATGGAACCGTCTCGTTGCAAAGAAACAAGCTCAGGGTTCTCATTGATTTAGCGTTGTAGTGAGTTAAAAAGGCATGTTTAAATACAATTAAATTAAAATTATTCATTTTAATTTAATTGTATAGCCGCCACCCCACATCCCCACCCCCAGCGGGCCGCGGTCAAATGATCGAACATTGACCGGTCCGCGGTGAAAAAAAGGTTGGGGACCACTGGTCTACAGAATGGCTCAAGATATTTTAATATATATATATATATATATTCAAGATATATATATATATATATATATATATTCAAGATATATATATATATATTAATTGTAAGTATGGGACTACAGAGGTTGTCATGGAAACAGAAAAACTCATCTACTACAGCCTTATTATGCTTATAGTAATAACACACACTCCCCAACTTCCAACTGTTCACTCATTCAGATTGAACCGTAAGGTTAGCGTAGTGGATTATATTAGGGGACATGAGTGTCAGAAGCTCAGTGGTCATGTGACTGTGTGGTGGATCTCCTTTATAGCCTAACTTTAATTACACTACTTCAATATTCATACAAGTTGATGAAAATCTGAATATAATAAACCTTTGTTGGTCCCAAAGCTTATTTTTTTTAAATAATCCACAAACCAATTCAAGAATACTATTGGAGTTTTGAGAAGGGAATCAGACTGATGATCACATCAGGGTTGGCCTTTAAAAACGCATCATCTCTATAATATTAACAGAATCTGTGTGTCATCGTTTAAAATAATATATTGTTTATGTACATATGAAATTGGAGCTTCCTCTGAAACTGATCTATATCTGAACAGACGTCACGTCAGGACCAGGTTACAGCTGTAAGACACCACAAACCAGACACTTTAACAAGAAGATATAACATCATACAGTATAGCTGATGGATGGAATCTTTTTATAGATTATTTTGTAGTTTTGTCTTTTTATATGTTTAGAGTCAATTGTATGCTCAAGATTTAATAACGTTGGGGTAAAAAGTAGGCAAATTTCTGCATGTACACCGTCATACTAGAATGAACTCAGACATCCATGTTAAACTGCGTCGATATACTAAACTGTCAGTGTTTAAAAATGTTAAGTCAATAAAACAAGCAATAAAAGCAGTGGATATTTAACAAGGTGCTGTTTTTTTTTTACCTCCATACTCACATTTGACTCTGTGGCACTAATTAAAGTAGACATTTCTGTGAGTAATTGTAGGCTTTGTAGACAGTGTTGATGGCAGTGGAGCACAGTGTCTGATTGCTTATTGACCACAGAGTAAGAACTGGTCTTAGGACAAAAGAAACACACACACACACACACACACACACACACAAAGCTGGCCTTCTCGGTTGGTGTTTATACGGCTTCTGAAAAAATTATATCTCCCACAAGATCGTTAAGAAAATTAGGAGTAAAGTTTTATTTAGGCCTTTTGCAGGACAAGATTTATCTCTGAGGTTTCTTTTTATACATGTTTTGTAGATAATTAGGTGATTAACTGTATTAGCTGCAATATTATTATAAACAGCATCAGCTAATTATTAGTATGAGTAGGAAACAATATAAACTATCCCTACTTCAGCTGATAGATAGATAGAGAGAGAGAGAGAGAGACAGACAGACAGACAGACAGACAGACAGACAGACAGTGGCGCCCCCAGAAACTTTTAATATGGGTGGACAGAGGATGCCAAAAGCAAATCTTGGGGTGGCACCAAAAAAAAAAGGGGGGGGGGGGGGGGGTTTACTCTGGTGTTACTCTACAATCGTTTTTTGGTGGCTGCCACGTGCGCTTTATTTATTTATTTATTTATTTATTTATTTATTTATTTATGTGTTTGTTTATTTATTTCCTTTCAAGAACTATTGTCAATTTTCATTATGCATTCAAATTTATATTAGGGGCCCATGGGGGCGCCCCTGTAGGTAGGTAGGTAGATAGGTAGGTAGGTAGGTAGGTAGGTAGGTAGGTGGGTGGGTGGGTGGCTGGTTGGGTGGGTAGGTAGGTAGGTAGGTAGGTAGGTAGGTCGGTAGGTAGGTACCTGTAGATAGATGGATGGATGGATGGATGTGATGCTGTTCAGGGTGAACTATTTGTTCAGTTTACTCTATGTACTTGTCTATATTGAGCCTTTTGTCCTCATCTATAGTCTCTTGATTCATGCAGTGTTCACACTTTGATCTTTCCTGCCCTCGTCTAGTCTGTTCATTGATTGTCCAAACCTCTGTCTGTTTCGGATTTCGACTTTGCCTGGTGTTTTTGCCTCACCAAGCTGCCCCATTTAGATAATCTTTGTTGTATTACAGCTGACCCTGTGCTCTGACCCCCATGTTAACAAAATGGGTTATTAGTGTAAATGAATATATTACGAAAAGATTTTCTTTTTTTTTCTTTTTTATCTGGCTTTTGAAAGTGTGACCATAAAAACTGCATGTGTCTGTTTTGGAGGTGCACATTTTTATTCTGCCATCAAATACCTGGTGGCTGTTGTGTCTATTGTTAATGGGACATGACCAACATACTGTAGACAGCAGCTAGATCTCTTAGTTATTGTAATTTCTGTGTTTTGACTCTTATTAATCATTTGTATGGTTGATTAAATTTGCCCCCTGGATAAACATCATTTTATGGCATTAGTTTACATATAAATGTATAAAACGGTTTTTAAAACGAACCGAGGAACATTAACACAATTCGATTTTCTTCATCCGACATGATTTCGGTGTGTATTTAAAAATCCCTGGATAAAGTGAACCGAATAGTTTACTTTAAGCAATAAGATCACATTTTGTTTAGAAAAGTACAATTATACATCATGATATTTCATAAATCTCATAAATGACCACGTATTCTTTTTTTTTCCAGTCTAAGCACCTGACGTGTTTCTGACTTCGCTTTTAAACAATTCCGAGACACATGGAGAAAATCCAATAATGTTCAAATAAAACAAGAATATAACATTACACCAGGAAACTGTGGCAGAATCACAAGGCAGTAAATGAAAAGAAAAAAAAAACAGTCCAAGGTCGAAACCTGGCCATTTTACACCAGATAAACATAAGCACTACATCAGGGGATGTGGTAGCCTAGTGGTTAAAGTGCTGGTT